>NC_056729.1:660034199-660144199 GCF_019279795.1 Protopterus annectens | reverse complement strand
GTGCTATGTGTTTGATTGCAGGTGTGTTTGTGTCTATGTGTTGATATCTCATATACTGAGGAGTGTGCATGTGTGTATGTGTGCATGTGTGCATGTGTGCATGTGCATGTGTGCATGCGTGCATGTGCACCTGTGTGCATGTGTGCATGTGTTCATGTGTGCATGTGCATGTGTGCATATGCATGTGTGCATGTGTGCATGTGCACCTGTGTGCATGTGTGCATGTGCATGTGTGCATGTATGCATGTGTGCATGTGCATGTGTGCATGTGTGCATGTGTGCATGTGTGCATGTGCATGTGTGCATGTGCACCTGTGTGCATGTGTGTATGTGTGCATGTGCGCATGTGTGCATGTGTGCATGTGTGCCTGTGTGTATCAGTGGTAACATTGTGTACACATTGTAAACTGTGTTTCCTGTCTTACTCCCACAGGTTCTGGTGCTGTTCTGGTGTTGTGCAGCAGGGAACCTGAATCAGCTGCCGTGGATAGTGATAATGATGATACCTTTGTAATGGCGCAGGGAGGTGTGCCAGGGTCCATCATTGGTCAGCCAATTGACAGTACACAGCTGTCGACCCCATCAATGCGCACAGTCATCCTGCCAATACATCCTTTGTCACCAATGTCCCTAGGTGATGGACAGGATACAGTGGGCATTGACCAGGGTAATGTGGTTTCGGTGGCACATGCATCCCCACACAGCAGCCATGGCAAGGGTCCTGACATGGTACCACACAGGCAAATGCCCAGGGGTTCTCATGGGAATATACGTGGGCATACTGCCCTGTCAGACGTCCCCACAGCGGTCTTTCAATCTCAGCTATGTTTTGGGCTGTAATGCAGGCACAGTCACGTATGGAACGGTACACCAGACAGGGTCTGAGGGAGCTGAGAGCATGTCGCACAGCTATGAATGACAGTATGCATGATGATGCGGCTGCCATCCGTAATTTCACCGAGGTCATTGACAGACGTTGGGGGGACACATTAGATCTGTTCCACAACTACATGTCCATGAGCCAGGGCAATGGTGGACGGTTGAGGCATTGATGTGGGCGTATGCCAGCAACAGCAGCAGCTGGCAGTCATCGTAGACGACAACAGGCCCGCGGCCACTCACATAGTGCCAACAGCAGCCCCAGCAATGCTGGGTCTGTGCTGTCATCAGACCGCCCCAGGAGACCACATGCACGTGCCTCTGGACAGTCCCAATAGGGAACTGTCTCCAGTCACCAACCACCTGCTTCTGATGACAGTACCCAGTCTGGCTTAGTACCTGATACGGTCTGTAGCACCCCTGCCAGGCACAGGTACTGTGTCCGTGGCCGTGGCCAGAGACAGTGATCTGTATGACCTGGCAGGTACAGTCTGTGGCTGTCCACAAACACCTGTATATGGCAGCCATGAGGTGGAACTGTGTGCATGCATACATACACACATGCAAATTTATAACACCTAGGACTACCGCATACACACACACACACTGCATCAACATTGCCGCATCTTGTACTGTCAATTGGTTGTATCAGTGGCAGACTCAGGCATACCAAGTACACACCCTGTGCATATGATGAAACTGTGCCACCTCCTGCAATCTGTAACATTGGTGCAGGAACAGGTTAACATGGTGCTGATGCACAGGGCGACTACATAGAAGTGTAGTAATAGTATCATGTTGTCAACAGTACAGTGTAATGATATCATTGTGGGTATATCCCAGCATGCCTGATGCAGTAACAGTATGATTGTCATTGTATTGTTTTGTACACTCATAGTAATTACCATAGTGTAATGTCTGCACATCTTTGCATACTAGTGGTAAGGCTGTTCACAGAAGGCCACCTACATAGGTAGCACAGGGGATAAGAAAATGTAAGTATTGATACTCAATGATGGACATGTAAACTGCAAGTTGCATGCTGTCCACACTCGATTCTGCAATGAGGATGTTTGAGGATGTTGATATCTGTGCAGTAATACACAACAGGTTCAAGACTCACAAGAGCACCCTAGCACTACAAGGTCATACCTCATACCATGCTTGACAGCCCCAAAACAAAGAACTAACTATGACAGGAGGGAGAGTCTCCATAAATGTCAAGGATACTGTGGTGCCAGGACAGGTAGCATACATCCTACTAAGTTTGGAACTGCTGAGTGAGGGCTCAGTGTCTGTTATTCGAAATGTGTATTAGTTCAGGTATGAGCACTTGGGTTTCAGGCCAGTTATTCTACATTACAAAGGTACATGGTCTGTACACTTGTGGGAGGTGAGGCTGGACCCTGCCCGTCTGACCTGTGAATTTCTGGGTACAGGCTTATAATGCCTGCATATTTGCATGGTTACCTACTGGAAGTGGTTCACCTTGTTTGTTGTAGCATAGACTAGATCCAGGCCTGCTGACTGTAGCTTTGTTTGTATGCATGTTTGCTTGTTATATCCCAGAAACACTGATTCCACCTGCAATGCAGATTTACAGCACCTCTGTGGATCCCTAGTGACATCTGTATTGCTTACTGTACTGATGTCCATGTCTCACTTGACAGAATGTCACTGTTTGTCCTGTTTGCATGTAAGTTGCCTGTAACACATTGCATATGACTTACCTGGCATTTGCTCACGAAAGCATTTATATATGCCAGCACTAACAAATCAGAAGCACTACACCCTCACATACTCACCTTGAGTACCTTGTTCCCCATTGGCCCTATGTGTTGTTAATTATTATGGAATTCACAATACTATGGTAGCATGTGCAAAGGTCACTTATCAATCTCCTCTCTGGTCCTGTTGGTGAATCTGTGAGTCATGTGGCAATGTTACAGCTGCCTCATGTACAGAGACAACCCTCTCCCCTTCCCATAAACTTACAACACAAGTGAGAGATGCAACCACATAGCCAAACTAGGGGCTAAGCTCTCTTAACTCAGTACTGGCATAACCTGTCAGGTGGAGTGGGATACTACAGTGAATACAATACCAGTCTCACATAGACCTACCACGACAGTAATCCAAACACTTAAACACACAGGAACATTCTTGGAGTCTCAGAATAGCATCCTGCCTGAGCAGCAGACACCTCCGAAGCAGACAAACAAGCAAATGTTACGCCAGAACAGAGCATGTGCAACAAATAGCTCACAAAGCCTGTGTGCCAAACAGTCACAGCCCATAAGGCTAAACAACACACCTGCTACAGTTGTAATAGGTACCTCTATCGTCAGGTACACTGAGGTCCCGCTCACCAGGCTGAACAAGGAGAAGGTCACGGTGAGATGCCCGTCAGGCACTATGATCCACCACATAACACAAGCATACAGGTCACTCCAAGGCATGTACAAATATGACTCAGTCATTGTCCGTGCCAGTGTGAATGACCTGTGACGTACCTCCCTGGACTACATGATAAGGGACATAAAGGGGCTCTCTGAACATGTGGCACAGGCTGGTATGACCCTGACCTTGAGTAGCATCTTACCCTCACCAAGAATGCTGCCACAATATGTAGACAGGATGATCAATTTCTACAATTGGTTTATTTTTCTGTGTCATTCAAAGGGGGTCCAATGCCTGTCAGCGTGGGATTACATGCTAGACAAGCCACGATGCTTTGCTAGGGACAGCTTGCACCTGTCACCCATGGGCCGTTGTATATTGGCAAAGGCTCTTGCTACACACATAGTGCCTTTTTATGCAAGGCTCAAATTACATAGCCACCTCTACAGGTATCACACAGGATAGGACACTAATCGTAATGCTACTCAATGCCAGCAGTGTAAACCTCAAGATGCATGCACTGGAAACTGTCCTTAGCATGGAGAACAGCAATATCTGTGCAGTAACAGAATCCTGGTTCAAGGCTCCCAGGTGCACCCCATCACTGCCAGGTTATACCTCATACCATGCTTGTCATCCCCTAAACATGCACCAAACCAGAACAGGGGGGAAGTATCCAAAGGCACCACAGATACACACACCTCCAGGTTGGTGGCACAGCACAAAGTATCAGAGCCTATCCATGTGCAACTAACAGTAGGTTAGACTGCCTTCAGGTTCATAGCCTGGCACACACCACCCTCCCATACCCAGGAAACCCACTTGGCCTTCCTGACAACACTGGGAATATGACGGTCTCTACAAACACCATTATATGGGTGGACTGCAACTACCCAAACATAGAGTGTGAGCATTACTCTAGTTCCAAGACCCTAGCTGAAAGGTTCCTAGCATTTATTCACTGAATTGCTATGGAACAACTTGTTACCACTCCCACAAGAGGTGAAAACATGCTGCACCTGTTCATCAACAACATGTGGACTATATGCTCCAGACCAGACGTGTATCCCTCGCTGGTAGGATGACACCATATACAACTCACACTGTATATTCACATACCACATGCAGCCCCTGCACAGAAAACCACAGTCATAAAGTTGTCTAATGCAAATTCCATGTATTCACATGAGGCAGGCTTCAGACATGGGAACTATTGAAGGTCACAGGTACATATGTGTATGTGGCACACACATACATCACGTGTGCATTGACATTACTGATATAAGCTATGTCGTGCAATATTGGGAACACCCCCCCACACACATGGACAAACTGTGTGACAAAAACACACATGGTGTTTGTAGGATTCAAACCCCTACCTAACTGTGTTATGACACTTGTGAGAGACGCAGTAGCAGAGCATGCTATTTGCATTACTGGGAGGCTTGCTTTCTCCTGCTATACTTATAGGGTGCTGACATCATCAGTGTTTAGACAGTGGAATATGAAGCATGTGGTGTGTTGTACTAGTTGCCAAAAGGGACATTTCTCTTACACATAGAATTGCACACACCCTACTCCCCCCCACATTCACACATACACACTGAGCATTTGCAGGATTCAAACCCCTACCTAACTATGTTATGACACTTGAGGGAGACGCAGTAGCTGAGCACTCTATTAAAATTACTGGGTGTTATTTGTGCTCCTGACATATGTATAGTGTGCTGACATCATTATTTATGAAGAGGTATGTACATCTGTTACTATCCATCAGTAAGGGGGAGAGCATATATATGCATTAACTTTGCAGAGGCACAGTGGCCTACTGTACTGGGGAGGCAGACGACAAATACACTGTGGATAGCCTTCTGTATTCCCGAAGGACAACAGGCTAGTATTGAACTCTACGGCCATATGTTTACCTGTCAGATGCAAGTATCTGTTGCTCATAAACTGTTTGTGGGTCTTTATTGCCATAGCTTTCCCTATCTCTATGAACAACTTGTGTACTGTGGCAGATGTTTGCATATGAGTGGGATCCACTACTTTACTTATGTCTCTGTTGTAATTTCACTGTGTGCACTGGGCAGATTTCTGTATTGTGGGAGGTTCCTGTATTAACACATACAAATGCCAGATAAGTGTAGTAGTATTATCATGTTGTCAACGGTACAGTATAATGATATCATTGTGGGTATATCCCAGCATGCCTGATACAGTAACAGTATGATTGTCATTGTATTGTTTTGTGCACCCATAGTAATCACCATAGTGTAATGTCTGCACATCTTTGCATACTGGTGGTAAGGCTGTCAACAGAAGGCCACCTACATAGGTAGCACAGGGGATAAGAAAATGTAAGTATTGATACTCAATGATGGACATGTAAACTGCAAGTTGCATGTTGTCCACACTCGACTCTGCAATTAGGATGTTTGAGGATGTTGATATCTGTGCAGTAATACACAACAGGTTCAAGACTCACAAGAGCACCATAGCACTACAAGTTCACACCTCATACCATGCTTGACAGCCCCAAAACACAGAACAAACTATGACAGGAGGGAGAGTCTCCATAAATGTCAAGGATACTGTGGTGCCAGGACAGGTAGCATACATCCTACTAAGTTTGGAACTGCTGAGTGAGGGCTCCGTGTCTGTTATTCGAAATGTGTATTAGTTCAGGTATGAGCACTTGGGTTTCTGGCCGGTTATTCTACATTACGAAGGTACATGGTCTGTACACTTGTGGGAGGTGAGGCTGGACCCTGCCCGTCTGACATGTGAATTTCTGGGTACAGGCTTATAGTGCCTGCATATTTGCACTGTTACCTACTGGAAGTGGTACACCTTGTTTGTTGTAGCATAGACTAGATCCAGGCCTGCTGACTGTAGCTTTATTTGTATGCATGTTTGCTTGTTATATCCCTGAAACACTGATTCCACCTGCAATGCAGATTTACAGCACCTCTGTGGATCCCTAGTGACATCTGTATTGCTTACTGTACTGATGTCCATGTCTCACTTGACAGAACGTCACTGTTTGTCCTGTTTGCATGTAAGTTGCCTGTAACACATTGCATATGACTTACCTGGCATTTGCTCATGAAAGCATTTATATATGCCAGCACTAACAAATCAGAAGCACTACACCCTCACATACTCACCTTGAGTACCTTGTTCCCCATTGGCCCTATGTGTTGTTAATTATTATGGAATTCACAATACTATGGTAGCATGTGCAAAGGTCACTTGTCAATCTCCTCTCTGGTCCTGTTGGTGAATCTGTGAGTCATGTGGCAATGTTACAGCTGCCTCATGTACAGAGACAACCCTCTCCCCTTCCCATAAACTTACAACACAAGTGAGAGATGCAACCACATAGCCAAACTGGGGGCTAAGCTCTCTTAACTCAGTACTGGCATAACCTGTCAGGTGGAGTGGGATACTACAGTGAATACAATACCAGTCTCACATAGACCTACCACGACAGCAATCCAAACACATAAACACATAGGAACATTCTTGGAGTCTCAGAATAGCATCCTGCCTGAGCAGCAGACACCTCCGAACCAGACACACAAGCAAATGTTACGCCAGAACAAAGCATGTGCAACACATAGCTCACAAAGCCTGTGTGCCGAACAGTCACAGCCCGTAGGGCTAAACAACACACCTGCTACAGTTGTAATAGGTACCTCTATCGTCAGGTACACTGAGGTCCCGCTCACTACGCTGAACAAGGAGAAGGTTACGGTGAGATGCCCGTTGGGCACTATGATCCACTACATAACACAAGCATACAGGTCACTCCAAGGCATGTACAAATATGACTCAGTCATTGTCCGTGCCAGTGTGAATGACCTGTGACGTACCTCCCTGGACTACATGATAGGGGACATAGAGGGGCTCTCTGAACATGTGGCACAGGCTGGTATGACCCTAACCTTGAGTAGCATCGTACCCTCACCAAGAATGCTGCCACAATATGTAGACAGGATGATCAATTTCTACATTTGGCTTATGTTTCGGTGTCATTCAAAGGGGATCCAATGCTTGTCAGCGTGGGATTACATGCTAGACAAGCCACGATGCTTTGCTAGGGACAGCTTGCACCTGTCACCCATGGGCCGTTGTATATTGGCAAAGGCTCTTGCTACACACATAGTGCCTTTTTATGCAAGGCTCAAATTACATAGCCACCTCCACAGGTATCACACGGGATAGGACACTAATAGTAATGCTACTCAATGCCAGCAGTGTAAACCTCAAGACGCATGCACTGGAAACTGTCCTTAGCATGGAGAACAGCAATATCTGTGCAGTAACAGAATCCTGGTTCAAGGCTCCCAGGTGCACCCCATCACTGCCAGGTTATACCTCATACCATGCTTGTCATCCCCTAAATATGCACCAAACCAGACCAGGGGGGAAGTATCCAAAGGCACCACAGATACACACACCTCCAGGTTGGTGGCACAGCACAAAGCATCAGAGCCTATCCATGTGCAACTAACAGTGGGTTAGACTGCCTTCAGGTTCATAGCCTGGAACACACCACCCTCCCATACCCAGGAAACCCACTTGGCCTTCCTGACAACACTGGGAATATGACGGTCTCTACAAACACCATTATATGGGTGGACTGCAACTACCCAAACATAGAGTGTGAGCATTACTCTAGTTCCAAGACCCTAGCTGAAAAGTTCCTAGCATTTATTCACTGAATTGCTATGGAACAACTTGTTACCACTCCCACAAGAGGTGAAAACATGCTGCACCTGTTCATCAACAACATGTGGACTATATGCTCCAGACCAGACGTGTATCACTCGCTGGTAGGATGACACCATATACAACTCACACTGTATATTCACATACCACATGCAGCCCCTGCACAGAAAACCACAGTCATAAAGTTGTCTAATGCAAATTCCCTGCAGGCTTCAGACATGGGAACTATTGAAGGTCACAGGTACATATGTGTATGTGGCACACACATACATCACGTGTGCATTGACATTACTGATATAAGCTATGTCGTGCAATATTGGGAACACCCCCCCACACACATGGACAAACTGTGTGACAAAAACACACATGGTGTTTGTAGGATTCAAACCTTTACCTAACTGTGTTATGACACTTGTGAGAGACGCAGTAGCAGAGCATGCTATTTGCATTACTGGGAGGCTTGCTTTCTCCTGCTGTACTTATAGGGTGCTGACATCATCAGTGTTTAGACAGTGGAATATGCAGCATGTGGTGTGTTGTACTAGTTGCCAAAAGGGACATTTCTCTTACACATAGAATTGCACACACCCTACTCCCTCCCCACATTCACACATACACACTGAGCATTTGCAGGATTCAAACCCCTACATAACTATGTTATGACACTTGTGGGAGACGCAGTAGCTGAGCACTCTATTCAAATTACTGGGTGTCATTAGTGCTCCTGACATATGTATAGTGTGCTGACATCATTATTTATGAAGAGGTATGTACATCTGTTACTATCCATCAGTAAGGGGGAGAGCATATATATGCATTAACTTTGCAGAGGCACAGTGGCCTACTTTACTGCGGAGGCAGACGCCAAATACACTGTGGATAGCCTTCTGTATTTCCTAGGGACAACAGCCTAGTATTGAACTCTACGGCCATATGTTTACCTGTCAGATGCAAGTATCTGTTGTTCATAAACTGTTTGTGGGTCTTTATTGCCATAGCTTTCCCTATCTCTATGAACAACTTGTGTACTGTGGCAGATGTTTGCATATGAGTGGGATCCACTACTTTACTTATGTCTCTGTTGTAATTTCACTGTGTGCACTGGGCAGATTTCTGTATTGTGGGAGGTTCCTGTATTAACACATACAAATGCCAGATATGTGTGTGCAACTGCTGAACAGTGACATGGCCTAAGTGTGTGAGCATGCCCAGTTCACAGTTTATATGGCTTCTTGACTGACACGTCTCATTTATCCAAGTGTGCGAGCATGCCCAGTGTGAACTTACCATACGTTGAGATCTGTGGTCCACCACATTTGTGTTTGTGTGTGGACTTAATCTCTATTTCACATGTACAGTTGAGTGTTGGATGTCAGGTTGTGTTCTTACTGCCCAACTGCTTTGTGTCTGAACCTAACTGGCATTATGCTGTGCCTGCAGGGTTGCCATAAGATAGTTTGCATACAGTTGTCAACATCCTTTCATACTGACCAAACAGTGTATTATCGTATAGTGTACTGGTTCAGTACTTTCACTGTGGTGGACAGTATCATTGGTTTCAGTCCTATCACTGCTTGTAATATTTATAGTGAGCACACCAGACTGGTTGAGGGCCAGTTGTGCAGATATGACCATGTTGCTTTTTGTTCAGATATGGACAACATAGAACAAGACTGTCCGACATTGTTAATGTATTCCACAACTTGTGTGGACAGTGACAAACAATGGCCATGTGCCCTAGGCCATTTGTAATGCTAGTCAGAGAGTGTTTGTCCTTTAACACACATATTTACTGGTGTTTGCCATGACATATTTCAAGGTTAGTGTGCTGTGCTTCTGTCTACCCGTGACATACAGGTGATATCCAGGGTAAACCTACCATCTCCCATCCAGTCATCATGATTCCTCTGGATGACAGTCAATGTGGGACTCACTGGATAACCTGTACTGGGAGTTTAGTCATGAGTGGAGTGAGCTTCTGGGTTATGGACCAATCAGTACAGCATGTCCTGTTTATGTCAGTGCTGGGGTTCAGGCCTGTCATGTACATAGGTCACCAGCATTCAGATTTTACATGGTGCCAAATGTCCATTGATTCCAGCTTGGTCATAGCTTTATACATCAGGCACAGATCACCTCTAGCCAGGCGGTATGGCACTGTGTGGAGCTGCAGTTTGTTTAATCAGGCAACACATGGCATCTGTTACAGCTTTGAGATCCTCCTGGTGGGGTATTTGTGGGGTCTTTACAGTTGATGCAGGTGGCTGCTAAGGTACAGCCCACAAGGGCCATTGTACACAATTGTGAGGCTGCTGATGGATGACTGGAGAGGCACAATGACCTCCCCTGACCTAGCTGTGCTTACCTTCATGATTAGGTGGGTATATGGTATGTTTCTGTAACCACTACAGACACATGGTTGTCACATGCAGGATATCTATCACCTTGTGTCCCCAGGTCTCTTATTGCTCCTGATGTACTTAATGGGTTAACACCTATGTGGTAATTTTTGGCCACATACTGTGTTTCCACAGGGGATGACTATACACTATTCTGCATTTTGCTTGTTGACATGGCTGTGGCACCACTTGTCTGTTTCTATGTGTGCCTTTTGTAGGATGCTTGTGTCAGCTGGAGGGTCCGATATGGTGGGCAGTTTGTAGTCATCTGTGAACCTGTTCAGACACAGTCCTTCCATGTTGGCCTGTACCTATGTGACATATATACCATACAAGAGAGGTCCCAGGACCGTGCCTTGTGGGATGCCAGTTGTACCTGGTTTGTAGTCTGACATGGCTGTAGCATTTCTGACCAGGTCAGTTCTGTCCTTGAGCTGGTTTGCAACCCATCTACTTGGATAGGGGTTTATAGTTAGGCTGGTGAGCTTATCTGTACTGAACAACTGGGGTATTGTATGGAAGGATTTAGCAAGGTCCAGATAGGCTGTGTGAACCACATTCCCCTCATCAATGACCTTGGTGCGTGTTTCACATGAGTCAGACATGTTTAAGGGGCAGGATCTGCCCTATGAAAGCCACACTGGCTAGGGTCCAATATCTGTAGGTACCCAATCTCGTTATTCGTGGGGTCCATGATCATCCTCTCCATTACTTTGCTGACCAAGATAGTCAGGGTTGAGGGATGATAGTTTGCAGTATCCATTCAGGCACCACCTTTGTGGTGAGGGACCACTGTTGCTGTATGCTGCTCTTTGGGTACATATCCTGTGGTAAGACTGAGAGTGAGCAGTAGTGCTATTTGGTGTTCCATTCTTCTTACAGTTCTTGTTGGACACAACCCAGGACACCATCTGGTACCATTGATGCTGTGTGATTTGCTTTGTAGATGCTGGCTGTTACCTCAGCATCTGCAATGTCAGGGGGCCAGCACTCTGCTGAGATAGATATTTGGCAGTTTGGTGCTGGTGGGGAGTTTGCAAAGAATCTGTTAGGTTGGATGTTGGCAATGTGTGTGGGTTTGGTGTATTGTTTGTGATATTTGAGTAATGCAGAGCATATCTGTGGATTATTACCATGGTTCCTACCATCAGTTAGGACAGCTGCATGATTATCCTTTGTGTCCTGCACAATTTGTATCATCATAGGTTCATAGGTCCATACTAGGCTATCTGCCCTGGCCATGTTTGAGCCTAGACAGGCTGTGTGTGGCTTTCGACACCCCTTGCAATGTGCATATTATGCCCATTTAGGGTTTTCTTTACTAGATGTGACACAGAGATGGCCCCCAGTGTACACCTACTATGTCCCATGCACTTGACCAGATTTCTCTTGTAGAGTATGAGTGTGGAGCTCAGCCTATCATGGACTGGGATTCTGTTCCAGAGTGTAAGGAGCCTCTGGGTTATGAATCTGTCCCTCCAGCACATCCTATTTATCTATGTGTTGAGGTTCAGATATCTCACTGTGGTGTCTCTGCTGGATTTGGAGTTTCTGCAGTGGAGCATGTCCATTCATTCTGGATTGGACATGGCCTTGTACATCAGGCATACATCGCCTCTGACTGGGCAGTATGCATGTGAATTGGGCTGGGGTTTCTTCAGCCAGGCAGCAGATGACAAATGTTTGGACCCTTTTATCCTCTTGGTGAGGTATGTTTGGGGTCTTTCTAACTGCTGCAGGTGTCATGTAACGTACATCCAAAATGGGGCATTGTTCTCAAGTATGGGCCTGATAAGAGAAGAGTATGGGGGCACAGTGACCTCTCTTGATCTACATGTGCATCCTTTCATGTTAAGGTGGGCAATATAGCAGGTCTTCCTGGCCACCTTGGCAATGTGAGTGTCACATGATGGGTTACTGTCCACTTGTGTCCCTAGGTCCCTGATTACTTCTTCCGTACATAATGGATTACCACCTATGTCATAATTTGTGTGTGCCTTGTTTGGTATTTGGTGAGACATTCATACTCTGCAGTGTCTTCAGGAAGGCTGACTGGGTTCCTGGGTTTGGGAGGGTGGTCTGTAGCAGGCTGCAAACTGGGACGCAGTTTGAGCCACTGTTACTTGCCCATGGATAGTCCATGCTGCTTCTTGCTGTGGTACCAACCTGGGGGTGTGGTTATCCTTGACAATTATTGATAGCCACACTCCTATTGTAGTTTGTGCTATGTTTTGGGGCTGTAAAGCATGGTATAAGGCATAACCTGGTAGTATTAGGGTGCTCTTCTGAGCCTTGACCCAGGTTTCTGTTACAGAACAGATATTACCATTCTCCATGCTGAGGTGGGTTTGGTCTGCATGCATCTTGCAGTTTAGACTTCTGGCATTGGGTAGCATTACGTCCAGGTTGTTATCCCTTGTGCTACCTATGGTGGTGGGTTTGTGTTTCCAGCCTTACCTATTCAAGGCACAGTGGGGGTGACAACAGCCTTTGCCAGTATCCACACAGCCAGGTGTGCTGGGTGTGTGCCATCCCTAGCAGGTGGGGCATCATGTCTTGCTCGGCATATCATCCCAGGCTGTCAGCCATTTGTTCCCCTTTGACTAACAGCAATACTTCAGCCAATTATTGTACTTGATCTTGTTGTCTTCATAGTGTGGCATCATGCTTGGTGAGGGTGAGATGTTAGGCAGGGTCATCATGTTTGCATATACTAGATGGTGTTACATTGCTTAACACATGGCAATCATGCCTCAGGTGGTGCTGCAGGCATGCCTATGTCGGATGCACATACTACATTCCCTGTACATGTTTGAAAGCAGGTTGTGTCATGTTAGGCGTCCCTTTTACTATATGAGTGAGTCAGAGAGGGGTATCATTCCCAGGGTTCCTACTGAGCCAGTGTATGTGCTATGCGTTGCCTCTTTGCCAAGGCCAGGGCATACTGGGCATGCCTCCTTCTGCCTACTGGGGCAGGCTCAGGTTGTTCCTCCTCCGAGTCACGCTCTGCCTGTGATGGCCTTGGCAATGGTGGGGGGCTGTTTGTCCCGGCCCTATGCTGGTCCTGCTGCAGCTGTTTTCACAGATTCATATTATGTAGCATAGCACATACCATGACAATTTGGTTTCATGTAGTTGATGAGTACTGCAAGGCTCCACCAGATGTGTCCAAGCACCGGAACCGTGACTTGAGCAGCCCAAACACATGCTCTATTACATTTCGTGTTTGTGCGTGTGCCTCATTATGGCGTTCTTGTTCAGGTGTGTGTGCATTTCTGATGGGTGTCGTCAGCCATGGCTCCAGTGCATATCCAGCATCCCCCACTAAGTGACCATGTGGGATGTCCCCATTGGCAAATGTCTGGTACAGCTCCGTCAGATGCCAGATATGGGAATCATGGTAGCTTCCAGGGCAGCCAGCACACACATTCGTTATTATGCCCTGGGCATCACACATGACCTGGCAGTTGATGGAGGGGAAGCCCTTGCGGTTAATGTAGGCCCTACCCCGCTCACCAGCTGGTGCCTTGATGCGTATATGCGTGCAGTCTATTGCACCCACTACCTCAGTGTATTCCGCTATTTGCTGGAAGAGTTGCATATTGCTGGCCAATGCCGCATGGGAATTGGGGAAATATACATGATCTCTGACATGTGCCAACATGGCATCCAGGAACTGGTGCAGTACCCTGGATGCTGATGCCTGTGAGATCCCCATCATATCACCAGTTTGTCTCTGGAAGGTACCTGTTGCTAGTATTCTTAGGCCAACACATACCTTGGTTTCCACTGGGATGGGTTCCCCTCTGTTGGTTCTGTGTGTGAGGCGTGGCCTGCACAGCTCAACAATTTGCTGCAGGAGGTCTCTGTCCACTCTATAGTGCTCCACTATCCCCAGCTCATGTAACCCCTGGTAGGTGACCCTGGGCCTGTACACTCTTCTCCGTCTCCTCACTGTGGGTTGTCTGGCAGCATTTGCATTGTCACCACCCTCAGCAAGTCTCTTATGTCTCCTTATAACAGCTATGGCAGCCCCTAGCATGTTTGGTCTGAGTGCAGCTTTTTCAGTTTTCACTTCTAATAGCTTATTCCTGTCTTGCAGTGTCTCTTGAGAAAAACATACTGCAATGCTGTTTGCAGTGTTTTAAGTGCTGGGCTGGGCTAGTATTCTGCCTGTGTAATTGCCTGCTTCTAATTGTTTTCACCTGCTAGCTCTACCAGTATTCCCTGCTAGCTTCCTACTATTTCTTCTGCTTCCTTTTTCCTCTCTGTTTCCTCAGGGGGAAGCAGCGTACATACCAGCGAAAACACGCTCACAGTGGCTACCACGCGCACACATGCTTACACGGACTAGAATCTGCTTATTCGGGTTAAAACGCGCGCACACCAGCGCAAACAGGTTTACAGATCTTTAAACAGGCTCCTACATGCTTACTCTGCCTTACACGTGCACACTCACACTTACACGCGCGCACTCTGTCTTACTCACCCCTCCCAGCGCACACACACGCGCATGCATGCACAGCAAGAAACTTTGGTGTTAGCCACAGTGTACACCTTCCATTTCTTGACTTTCCCATGCTTATCTGTTGACACTCCTCTTTCTATGCTGTGTGACTGACATCTTTCACATACCACTTTGCTCCAATGAGCTTGATTTCTTTCTGACATTCCCCCCTGTGATGTCACCTATCTCCTACTTTGTTACTCCCCCTTATCTAACTCTTACACTACACGGAATGTGCTCATTTGCTATCTGACAGTGAGATTCACTATCCTACCACTCATTTACATAGGATTGCCTACTAATGCTTAGTTACGTGTCTTACACTCAGCTTCCCCCCTTATCAACCACTAAACGGTGGCCATGTTGTTTTCGGTCTGCTAGTGCCTGCATTGTAAATCCATGCATTGCATAAAATCCACATTTGTGGGTTTAAAACCTTTATTTTTATGTTTTATATAGCGCAGCCCGTTTGCGCGGGGCTGCGCTGCGTTTAAACATCGCCGATCACCGAAAAAAAAAAAATTATTTTTTTCATGTTTGCATCGGGTTACCGTGCCAATGGCCACATATTTGTCCATTGGCATGCTGCCTGACACATATGCACATTTTTTTTGGAGCTGACATGGCTCCATTGTGTTATTTGCAGAAACGTACTCAGTTGTCAACTGAGTACATTTCTGCACCTAACACGACTCTTACACGGGCTGGTTTCAGCTTCGTGGATCGCTAATCTACCTCATTTGCATGCCTTTCAGCTGCAAGTGAGGTAATTAGCATATCCACGCCTTGCCCGTGTAAGAGACGTTTTAGCTGGTCTCTTACATGGTATTTCGGGCTGTTCCTGGATCGCTATGGCTGCATGGAGTCTTACACGACTCTTAGACTTCGTGCAAGCCATCGTGAATCCTGCCTAATATTTTTAACTCACATCAAGAAATAAGGTGAAGGACTTATCATCTGATGAAGTCTTATTATTGAGACGAAAACGCAAGGATTGTAAAGGCGTTTATGTGTGTTCTTGGCTGTTCGTTGAGTTTTGTTCGTGTTTATACAATAAACTGTTTGGATTTACCTCGGTATATTTATTTTCCATTCAGGGCACTTTTTGTTGGATTCTTGGTTTTGTTCAAGAGTGCCTTTCCCATTTTTATTTTTTTCTGAAGGATTTAAGGAACCTATGGAGGAATCAGAAGTATCCCATTTTGCTGAAAACTAAGATCACTAGACTGACTTGGCAAAATACCTGCAAAAGTCTTTAGCGTACGCATTTCTCTCATAGAAACACACTTGTTTCCTATATTCCATATAGACTTTTTTCCAGCTGCTTAGCTGGTTTTGTTTTGCATTACAAAGGTTTAAGAGTGACCTCATGTAGCTCCCGGACTTCTTGTTCACCACATACTAGCTCCAAAGTTTTTGACCCTTGGCAAAGTAGCTGACTCTACAATTCCAGCAGTTTTATTTGGTTTAGTTTATTGCACTTTATACCATCTTTGTGGCTTATTTTACAATTGCAGCATTTTCCTCCAGTTTAACCTATGGCACATTATAGCACTATCATTATGTATCTTTTCTACACTTCCAATGATTACTGCTTTTCAGGAGATGCTACTTTCTATGAAGGCATTTGTGCTACTGATTATGGCATAATAAAGGCATTTGTGCTGAGTGTTAAGGAATGCTACACATCTGCCACTTCAGCAGTATATTATGCATACACTGACTCAGTTTCTCTAAATGCCTGATGTATTATCTTTACAAAGACTGCATCTGCCCAGTTGATAATACCATAGGGGGACACTTCTTCCAGACAGACCAACATCAATGCACTTACTTTCTAGAGTATTGAATGGTGTATATTTACCATGTATCGCCATGTCTCAAACAGCACCTTGCTATGTTATTTACCTTCCAGTCCTGGACACTTCAACTGTTAATAGATCTACTCAGTTTGGTACACTTTCCCTCCAGGTTTTGTATCCATCTTGTACAATATAACTTCTTACAGGGAAAGGCTGTTTGAAGTCCATCTAAAAATTCAAGGTCAGTAGATGTTCTGCATGCTGTTCTACATAGCTCAAGTGGAGTCAGTTTATTAGGTAGCATTGAAAAAGATTTAGATTTTATCAATACTCTGGCTCTTAGGGGCTATGACTCTACACATTACTGCAAGATTTTTTTATCTTAATAGCACAGTCTAGGCCAGTGAAGAAAGCTGCATTATGCTTTTTTAGATCCAATTTCTTTCTGTTTTGAATCATTGTCTCACCACAGATGTATTTTAGAGCATTTTGGTAGAGTCAAGTGAAATTCAGACTTGCTCATCGAACTAACTTTGTTTCCTAAACACTTATACATTTACTGTCCAGTAACTCAAAAGGCAAATCTGCATCAAAAAGAGCAATGTCAAACTTATTCCCATAACTGACCACCTTTGCAAAAATTCAGTAATATAATCTGCCACAATCAGAGTACAGAATAGTAGTACATTCACAAACAATGCATGCCTTGGTTTCTCCTTCTTTTCCACTACAGACACTAAAGACAGGAAACATTAATCATAATCGTATCAGTGTATTGATTCAGTTTCCATGCAGATATTTTCTAAGCTGCTTCTGTAGCCCAGCCTCTGAGTAAAAAAGCCAATCTCTAGAGCTTGCTTGTTCATCACCAAATTTCTAATTTAATTTTATCTCTCATTAAGCTTTCTTTTAAAAGCTAGAGCAGTTTAACATTACAAAACTATCTGTTATCAAATGTTATACAAACACACAGCAGGAAATTAATTCTTATCAGAAAATGTATTAAAGAAAGTAAACTATATAATGTAAAGTAAGGCTAACTCAAACTGAAAGTCTACAGCCAGAAAACTCTGCACCACTCCCATGTCAGTCTCTACTCTCACCTTAATTTTTTTCACTAATATAGAGCTTCAGACATAAACACACAAAAGCAGTATTATTAATAATAATAATAAGTTCATAGGGGTATACTAGGCAACAAACACTAGGGCATTTTTAAGCCTATTTATGCATCCTGAATGACAAGTTTTAGTACCCTTCACAAGAGTAAGCAGGGGCTTGGGAGATGCACCACTTACAGGCTGCCTGTGTCTATTAGAGAAATAGGTGACAAACCATGGATACCTTTTTTGTTCCCCATCCAAATGTCCAAGATACACTTGCACTGGGTTAGGGAGGAATTCTATTTCACATAGATGATGAGCCTGTTCCAGAGAATACTTAATAATGTCTTATTTGTGACTGCATTCAGATCTAAGTTTTAAAACTGGTTATATTAAACATAAAGTAACCAAACAATTGTGCACAACTGTGCATTATTTATTTATCATTTGTTGACCAGGTTAGTCCTGCTAGGCTAGTAGCCTCTTTTCAAGGGAGACCACAGGTGATATTTATATGACAAGGGTTACCACCTGTCCCTCTTTGTGAGGGACAGTCTCACTTTGGGCAGTTGTGTCCTGCAAAAAAAAAAAAACTAAAAAATGGCAAATGTCCTGAGATTTTAAGTCAAAATACATTTCTTAAGTTTTCTTTAATAGTTGCATAAAACAGTCATTTTGTATCTGAAATACATAAATAGTATATGAAATAGCATACGTAGCACAAATGCTATGAGTATAAGCTTTATTGGCAAAAAATGAAGTTCTGTCCTTTGCACTGGCTGTGGGTATGTTTTGTCCTGCAAAATTTCAAGTTTCTACAAAAAATGTCCCACTTTGGGCATTTGAAAAGGTGGCAACCCTATATGACAAGGAGAAATTTGGCCATAGCATCAGGGTTCTTCCCCTACTCATTGTTGTTGTCAGTGGGACCCATTTTGCATGAGCACTTCCTGTTTCCATTCCAAGCATGGAGGTGGTTTGGAGAAAAAGGGAGGTAGATGGAGAGAGAGAGAGAGAAGGAAATAATGTAGTGGTGAGAGAAATGGAGGAGAAAGCCCAAACTGAGACTGGAGAATGTGTACAGGATTCTGAGGAGTTGTTTCAAAGAAATCTGATGGGGAGAGGTCGACAAATGATGGATGTGTAATTACAATCCTCCAGTCAGAAGGGTTGTGGGATTATTTACTTAAAGAAATGATGATGAAGAGTGAGCCAGAAAATGAAGGAGAAATTTCCTGGGGGAACATTATGGAGAAAATACAAAAGGAGGATGCAGAGACAATCCTGTCAAATAGAGGTGAGATGGAAAAGAAAACATATGCAAAGAAAGTAAAAGAAGGGGAAAGGGGGAATAGCAGAAAAGAAAGAGGCAGAAGTGAATGAAAAATGGAAGCACTTGCTAATGATTCAAAGTAAAGAAGACAAAGAAATAGACATGTATGATGTGTGGGACAATTTAATAGCTACTTCATGTATAAAGGTACATGAGGTAAAACCATTTCTTCTTATTAACAAAGAGACATTTTGTGACATTATATAATATATGAGACTGAAGCCACGGTGGTGCAGCGGTAGCATTGTTGCCTCACAGCAAGAGGTTCTCCTGTTCGATTCTTGGCTGGACTGCCTTCTGTGTGGAGTCTACATGTCCTCCCCATGGTCAAGTTCGAAACACATGTGTGAATGGGCATGCCTTCGTTGAAATTTGGGCATCAGGCTGGCAAGTCTTCACCATAAAAAATCTACTGCCAGTCATTAGCGAACAGGAGTTCCACTGTGGCAACAGCTAATGGGGAAAAGACAAACATATAACATATGAAACTGCTTTTTCAATGATAAATATTCTTGGAGAGTATGAAAAAAAAAGAAAGACTGTAACCCATGGAATCTTTATGTGATAAAAACATTTAACAAAAAACAAAATTCATGTACAATTTTGAACAGAGGTGGAAAGGGATACTTTGAAAGGACATTTAAATACATTATGTAAAAAAGTACTGGCTATTGCAAAAGTTTATGATAAAAAAGGTTTATGGACTGGCAGATGGGATTGCAATACTGTGTTAAAAATAGCTAGACAAAAAATATATATGTGTGTATGTGTGTGTGTGTGCGTGTGTGTGTTTATGTGTGTGTGTGTGTGTGTGTGTGTGTGTGTGTGTGTGTGTGTGTGTGTGTGTGTGTGTGTGTATATATATATATATATATATATATATATATATATATATATATATATATATATATTTACATCGACCAAACAAGCTAAATGTGGAAGGGAATTGGGGTGTCATAAAATACTGAGAGAAACTCAAAGCATGTTTTTTTTTTTTTTTTTTTTTTTTAGGAAAAGAAGCACATTTGATATGCAACTGTGATAAAAGAAAATGTTATATTTGTGAGAAAATGGGACATTATGAAAAAATGTAAATTGAAATGTTATAAATGTAAGAAAGTTGGGCATTTATGGATGGATTGTAAAAATGAAAATAAGAGTAAGGAAAAAGAAAAGTAAAGAGAAGGAAATGCACTTTTAGAAGTAGTAGAACTAGAAGAAAAAATAGATGAAGATAATAAAGAGGACACAGAAGAAGGTTTTGAAGTGAGTGCTGAAGAAGACATAAATTGGGAGATAGTAAAATAAAAAAAAATCTATTGGTAAAAAGGTAAAATACAGAAAAAGATAATTTAAAGGGACAAGTACAGAATGAAAAAAGGAAATGGATGAAAAAGACTATATGCAGCTAATGGTTGAAGGTTGGTATAATGATTAAGGTGTTAAACTCACAGACACAAGGTACAATTTTTGATTCTCACCTTTGAGAGGGAAATTCACTAGGTTTAGAATGGCCCATTAATGCAGTTGGTCTAGTAATTAGCTATGAATTTAAGAATCCATGAATCTAAAGAAAAATTAAAAATTTTGAATGTGTTTTATAAATGTGAATAGTATTAAGACTATAGTAAGAAGAATATGGATTTTGGAATGGTGTAATGCATGTGATGTAGATGTAATTTAATTAGAAGACACAAGATTGTTTAAAAAATGAAGAAAAATTACAAACAGACAATCTATGTGGAGGAAAGATAATCTGTAATCTGGGAAATGAGAGATGTTCTGGAATAGCATATAGTAAAGATATTAGATGTAGCTTTATCAAAAATGGAAAGATTAACCATTGTATATTTAAAATGGAAAAAACAAGTATATGGAATTATAACATTATATGCTTAAACTAATATTAAAGAAAGGAAAAGCTTATTTCATCAGATTCACAATGTGTATTAATAAATATGAATGTTATAATAACAATAGACTTTAATTGTGATTTAAGAGACAAGCATAAAAATAAATGAAATAATATAAGAAAATGTCAGAATATATAAGATGTGGTAACTTAAAACTTTGGGGCAAAAAAGAATCATAGACTTACAAAAGGGGTATGTATAAAACTGAAACAAATTATTTTATAGTATTGGAGGTTTAATTCCAGGAGAGGGGGAGGCAGTTGAAACAGGATTTTCCTGATCATCTTGCAATATGACAAGAGATAAAGGAAATAAGGAATATATAAAATAGGTAAAGGAATGAAAAGGATAAATGAGAAAGCATGGAATGAAGAAGGAAGAGATTAGTAATATGGTTATGAAAAAATCATATTACTATGAGTATATTTTAAAAACATTTGTCTGAATGGTGGATGATATTTAAGCAAACAATATAAAACAAATGTTTTACAGTGGTAATATTATGTGAGAAAAGAAAAGAAAGAAAAATGTAGAACATAAAATTATGCATTTGAAGATTTAGAACATAATATTAGAAAATACTTTGACAAAGAAAATGAATTATATGAAAGAAATAAAAAATACAAGAATTGTTATATAAGCAAATATATTTTTTACAAGGAAAAAGAGAAAAACTATCAAGCTACTTAAGCAGATTAGCAAAGGAAAATTGTAGTGTAATGACAGAAATAAACAAAATGTAAACGGAAAAATGGAAAGAATTCAGAAAAATATTATGAATAGTGTAGTACAGTACGTACAATAAGTTAAGGAAATAACATGGAAAGTAAAAGGTTAACAGAAAAAGAGAACAAGGAGTTGGAAGAAGAGATTACTTTATATGAGCTAAATAAAATATTAGGACAAGTAAATGTAGATTTGGCTGCAGGACCAGATGAAATAGGATATGAAATGCATACAAATTTAAGGGATTGGCAAAAAATACATATTTTAAAGATTCTGAATGAATGGTTAAATGAAGATTTTTGTATAAAGAAGTATGTAAAGGAATACTTAAATTCATGTGGAAAAAGGAAGACAGAAGACAACTAGAAATACTGGAGACCAACAGTAATGAATAATAATGATTATAAAATCTTCATTAAAATAATGCAAAAGCTATTTTAAAACTAAAATGGAAAATATTATGGAAGATAGTATATACAGTACAAACAGAAAGGGTTGTTAAGAATTATTGATGATACAGAAATTGTGAATGATATTATTAATAGAAAAGAACAAGCAAAAATTATGATAGGAGACCTTAATACGGCATTTGATTCAACTGGACATGAAATCTTATGGGAAATAATGAAATAATGTAATATAAGAGAGAAGATAGGAAATTATGTATGTCAACATATAGCAATAATAAAGTAAAAATACTTGTGAATGGCTGGCTAAGCCAAGACGTACATATTAAGAGTGATATAAGACAGGGATGCCCAATATGTTTTATATTCTTTGCATTATTTATGAATGTGATATAATGTAAAATAAATTACAAAATAAAGGAGGCAGGGTATATAACACCTGAAGGGTTATGAATTCCAGTTCTGTTAAAATATGCAGATGGCATTATTATAACCGAAAAAAAAATTGGATAAAAGAAGTAACAATTTGCATAAATGAGTATCTACAGGTGATAGGGATGGCTTTAAATAGAGAGAAAAGTAATGGTTTAAGTGGTGTAGTAAAGATAGAAGTATATATTTTACAATTAATACAATTTCTGTATTATTTTGGACTACATGAAAAGAGACATTGAGGAGCTCTCTGATTATGTAGCCCAGGCAGGTATGACCCTGACCTTGAGCAGTATCCTACCTTCACCAAGAATGATGCCACAATACAGAGATAAGATGATCAGCTTTAACAATTGGCTTAAACTCTGGTGTCATTCAAAGGGGATCCAATGTCTGTCTGCCTGGGATGACATGCTGGACAAGCCACGCTGCTTCGCAAGGGACGGCTTGCACCTGTCACCCCTGGGATTCCGGATATTGGCAAAGACTCTTGCCACCCCCATAGTGCATTTTTAGGCAAGGCTCAAATTCTAAACCTACCACCCTAGAACACAAAAAAGGAAAAAAACTAAGGGTAATGCTGCTCAATGCCAGAAGTCTAAATCTCAAAATGCACGCACTCGAGGCCCTTCTCAGTATGGAGAACATTGATGTCTGTGCTGTGACAGAAACCTGGTTCAAGGCTCCTGAGAGCACCCCAGCACTAACAGGTTTTACCTCATACCATGCGTTCCAGCCCCAAAATCCGGACAATACCAAGAAAGGAGGGGGGTATCCATATTCATCAAGGACACCCACACCTCAAGATTGGTGGCAACGCACGATGCATCGGAGGCCATCCAGGTGCAATTAACCATAGGCAAGACTGCTCTGCAAATTGTAGCATGTTACAGGCCACCCTCACAAACACAGGAACCTCACATGGCTTTCCTGAAAACACTGGAGGGGATAAATGTATCTCCAAACACCATCATACTAGGTGACTTCAATTACCCTAACATAGACTGGGAACACTACTCAAGCCCAAACATCCTAGCCCAAAAGTTCCTGGAATTCATAAACTCAAATGCCATGGAACAACTAGTCACCATCCCCACAAGAGGAGAAAACATACTTGATCTCGTCATCATGAACATGGGAGCACAATGTTCAACACCGGAAGTATACCCCTCACTGGTGAGATCAGATCATAAACTAATCTTGCTGGAGGTCCTCATCCCACCCCCACCTGAAATAAAAAAGACCACAGTAAAAAACTTCTCGAAAGCCAACTTCACACTTCTAAAGACTAGTGTGGTCTCCTTTAAGGCCCCCGAGCTGGCGGAAAACAGTACTCAAGCCACTGAATCACTTACAAATGCCTTCTACCAGCACCTGCAGCACTGCATGGGTAAGGCAATCCCAAGCAAAACAAAGACTCTTTGTACCAAGGGCAAGCGTCCAGTCTGGTGGACCCCAGCCATAAACAAACTCTACAACAAAAGGAGGAAGCTACTACAAGATAGAGCAAAATCCTTAAAAGGTAAGACACCCTTGATCACTATAAGTAAAAAACTAAGAGCTCTCATAAAATCATCCAAAGCAAATTTTGAGAGAAAAATAGTTAAAGACTCAAAGGACAATCATAAGGCCTTCTTTAGCTATGTTAGAAACCTGGGAGGAAACTCCCAGATATGCTCAGAACTAGTTCAAAATGATGTGAAGATTACTGATCCTACAGACATTGCCAACATACTGGCTGACAGGTTCAGTGCAAACTTCTCCCCCCCCCCAAAAGGAGAGATATCTATACCAAATGGTTGCAGCCCCCCAAACATCTCAAACGCCCAAGTGAGAACTGCTCTCTCCAAAGCAAAAAACACAGCATCCATGGGACCTGATGGTGTCCCAGGCTGTGTGCTCCACGAACTCAACGAGGAATTAAACCCACAGCTAGGACAGCTGTTTAATCATAGTCTCACCTCTGGATACGTACCCAAGGAGTGGCGCACTGCGACTGTGGTCCCACTTCACAAAGGCGGTGCCTCCACAGACCCTGGAAATTACCAGCCCATTAGCTTGACAAGCCTTATCTGCAAAGCTATGGAGAGGATCATAATGGACCTCATAAATAAAGACACGGAATTTGCAGACTTTGGATCCAACCCAGTTTGGCTTTGTCAAAGGCAGATCATGCCTTTTAAACTTGGTTGACTTTTTCGAAACAGTCACCAAAGCCATTGATGAGGGAAAGGCAGTCCATACAGCCTACCTCGATCTGGCAAAGGCCTTTGATACAATACCCCACTCGGGTATCATTGAAAAACTCATCAGCTTAAATGTTAACCCATACATCACAAGATGGGTTGCAAACTGGCTGAGTGACAGAACCCACAGGGTCAGAGTTGCTGGCGCCATGTCAGACTCAAAGCCTGTCACAAGTGGTGTCCCACAGGGCTCAGTCCTGGGCCCACTCTTGTTTGGCATCTACTTTTCCAAGTACAAGCAAACACAGGAGGGTTATGGCTGACAAAGTTTGCAGATGACTGCAAACTGGGCCGTGGTCGAAAACACATCTGACACAGATATCCTTCAGAAGGGTCTCACAGAAATGGATGACTGGTGCCAGAGCCATGGCCTAAAGTTAAATGCCAAAAATGCATAGTCATACCCTTCGGGAAAAACAAGGTTACCCCTAGCTACCATATAGGTGGTAATCCTCTGAGCACAGAAGAAGTTATCAGGGACCTGGGGACCCAGGTTGACAGTAGCCTGTCATTCGACACCCATGTAGCTAAAGTAGTTAGGAAGACCTTCTACATTGCCCACCTCATCATGAAGGGATTCACATCTAGATCAAGGGAGGTCATAGTCTCCCTATACTCATCACTCATCAGACCAATGATTGAGTACAATGCCCCATTCGGAATGTATCTGACCCGACACTTGCAGCAGCTAGAGAGGCTACAAAAGTTCCTCACCAAAAGGATAAAGGGTCTCAAAAATCTGTCCTATGCTGCCCGACTGAAAGAACTCCAGCTCTATTCAGTCGCTTACCGCTTGCTCAGAGGTGACCTTTGCCTGATATACAAGGCCATGTCAAACCCAGAGTTGATGAATATGCTTCACCTCAAAAAATCTAGATCCGTCAGAGCCACAAGGGTGGGAGACTTAAACCTTGACACGGCTATTAATAGGACGTGCTGGAGGGATAGATTCATCACCCAAAGACTCCCTATGCTGTGGAACGAAATCCCGGTATATGTGAGGCAGAGCACCTCGCTGGCCTTGTTCAAGAGAAATCTTGACCAATGGATGGGAGATCGCAGATATACTCCAGGGATTACCTCAGTGTCACTGCTAGACAGAGGCACAGCAAAATAATGGGTATAGTTCCCCATACAAAAGGGGTGGCTTAAGCCACAAAACTATGGGCTAGGCTTATAAATGCCCTCGGGCAGATAGCCTAGTATGAACCTATGAACCTATGAACCTATTTCTAAAATTTAGGAATAAAGATGAAAGTAGAATTAAATGGGAAAAAATGGAAAAAAATCAAAACAAACCTGTTTTTTCTGGGAAGCATACAAATTATCACTCAGAAAAAGACTTTGATAAATTCAGTACTGATGGGAAAATAGCATAATTAACTAGGGTATTTATGTTTCCAATGGTAGTTGAAAAGTAATTATTGCAGACATTTTTTTTTCATTAATATGGGCTTCTAGATTGCACCCAGTAAAAAGAGGAGTTTTTAATATAAATAAAGAGGAAGGAGGTTTAGGGTTAATTAATCCAGAGATATATGCTGCTTCATTAAATCTGTACAAAGTGTTAAACTGGATAAATCAAAAAGATGAGAGATAAGTAGTAAAAATTGTGTAAATATAAGTGATACATTTTGGGGCATGGTAAAAAGGAGTAAAATAGAAAAAAGTGTATAAATGAAAAAAATAAAATGTTACAGAGAAAAAATATTTTTGTTAAAATAAAAAAATTGATGCTATAGAAAAAAAAGAAAAGTGTGGTATAAGAATGTAATGATAAAGCATTACTATGTAAAACCATGGGAAAGTCTAACAAATGAAAACAAATTAAAGCTATAAAAATAAGAAGCAAATTGTGCAATTAGAAAATAGAATGTAAAGATTTTTTTGTGGAGACTGGAAATGGATAAATTACCAGTAAAAGGAAATATGCCATTTCAAAAGAAAAGTGATAGAATATGTTTGCATTGCCAAAAAGAAAAGATTACTGAACATAAGTTTTTAAAATTTAAAAGAGCATACAAGTTATGGGGAAAACTATATAAAGTAGATTTTTTTCAAAGATATAAAGGAAGTGGATAAAATAAACATAGATATGATTATATATGGATATTATAAGAATGGAAGTAAAGAATATGTTAAAAGAATAGATAAAAAGTTATTTTATATCTTATGGGTTATATAGCATGAAAGAATACATTAAATTATGTTTAATGATAAATGGATTTTAGCAAAAATATTAAGTAAAATCAGATGGTGGTTATGGAAAATGGAGTGGGGGTCTAATAGGGATGAAAATTTAATATGACTGTAAGGACAATTATGAATATGTGTAAATATATTTGTTTAACTATATAGTTGTACATTTGTAATATTTGTAAATATGAGCATATGTTATAAATAAGGGTTGTTTTCTTGTATATAAATAAAGGACCCCTATTCTTTTCAATAGGTGCAGTGGTGCAGTGGTAGCATTGTTGCCTTACAGCAAGAGGTTCTCCCATTCGATTCTCGGCTGGAGTGCGGGGAGTGCCTTCTGTGTGGAGTCTGCATGTCCTCCCCGTGGTTGGGTGGGCATTCGAAAGACATGCGTAAATGGGCGTACCTTCATTGAAGGTTGAACATCAAGCTGGCACCTCAACATTCATGAAAATCTACTGCCAATCATTAGCGGACTAGAGTTCCTCTGTGGCGACCCCTAACCGGGAAAAGCCGAAAGGCAACAACAACAACATTCTTTTCAATAGGTGCCATGGGATCTATTACATCTAAATGAGCAGATGGGGCCTTGGTTTAAAATCTCATGTAAAAGACAACACACTCAACAGTGCAATACCTCCTTATGCTGTACTGCAGTGTCTGCAATTGATCTACCTGGTAGGGGAATTAAACCCACAGCCTGTTGTAAGTTAGATGAGTATGCCAACTGTTGCAACACTGATACTGCTAATCTTCCTCACTTTTTTGTTTACTTTGCATTCTTTTGGGTTAAAATCACACTTCCTACAGCTTAACTTCCTTAGCACAATGTTCCAATTTTCTTTGTTTCATTCCTACATTAAATAGGTCTATTATTCATATACTCTTACATGGCAAATATTATTCCCTAGCAAAGGTTCTTCCTTATCCAAATCATTGGATTTAAACAATGACAGTTTGGAATTTAATAACACTTTCATTGTCTACTGACACTGTGTTAGAAGTACTCAAAGAATTTTGCTTACAAGACAAAAATGACTGGACTTGAGATGTGGTACAGTCAGAACTGGCTATAGCGATACAGCAGCACAAAAAGGTAAATGAGAAAAAGATGGCCGTCATCATCCAGATATTTGGGAAAACGATCTGAAAAATAAAGATACATTTTGTAAGAATACTTTCAGCAGAATAACACCAGCTTCTCATTGATTATAGTTCTCCAGTGTCTACTGCACAATAATCTGTTAAAGAATATTCAAACAGTACAGTATCTTCACAATATTAAGAGAAGCTTACTTTAACTGTTTACAGCAAACCAAGGAAAAAGTATAATAAAACATTTGACAGGCTAAGCTTTACCTTACTTAAAAACCCAAATTAATAAAATACTGCCCGCAGAGCTTTGCTGGAATCACCAATTCACTATTGTCAACTAAAGCCAGAAATGGACAAATTACCAGAATAAATAGGGAGTAATACACATGCACCACACCGACATAACAAGACCTCTCCTTCCACTAATCAAAGATTTATTGATCATTTGTTCCATACTTTCAGTTTTGGGATTAGTTCTCAGCATCCCCTGATATGGACTGGTTAAAACAGGATTAAGTACTTAACATTTATATATTTTTAAAAAAAAGGTAAGTCAGTACTTTAGATGGCGTAACCATCTTTGAATTGAGAAATTAGGAATTCTATCTCTCCCATATTAAGTTATTTATTATAGACATCACTTCCTAATCTCAGTGTTGTTGGGGAATGGAAGGAAGCTGTTGTTTTTAATTACTAATGAAAAGACCCCAGGGATATAGCAGCTGCATACGTATGTTGTGCAGTCACTGTGAAAGTTTTGGAAAAACTGTTTCCCAAATTGATAAAACTATGTTGAGGAATCAGGGAAGTTAGACATTTCACAGTATGCTTTTAGAAAGGGAATGTTCTACTCATTACTTCTTCTGCACTTCTGGGAATATGTTTCAAAAGTTGTTTATCAGTGATTACAAGTTGATATCAGTACTGATCTCTCTGATCAGGTTAACTGCAGGGTCATTCTTATACTCTTGCTTTTAGGATGCTTACTTGGTTGACTAGGCATATTCACTCCGCAAAATAGGTGTTTGAGGGTAAGACTGCGGTCAAGTTATGGCTCTGAGTATGTACTATAAGTTGACGTACTGAAGGGATCCTGTCTTGCCTCTCCCTATCAGTGTACATATTTGTTTATTACCATTCAATCGCATTTCTATGTTCACACTTACAATCCACCAGTCTTGTCACTCATTCACTGATTTCTCCACATCCTTGTTTTCTGTCTTTAAGTCTCCACCATGACTTGTCATCCTTAAATTTAGAACACTTTTAGAGTCCTCCAATCGGTATGCCCATGAATTACAATAGTATCTGCTAGCCTGAAGTGTTTGTGAATGATAGTGTTATCATTTAACCCACTTAAGAAGTGGGTCATCCTTTAATGCCCTCTAACCCATCAAAATATACCCAGTAGAAGCATCTCAAGTTGCTTACCAACCACTGTCCAGATGGTGCATCAACCACCATATTATTATTATTATTATTATTATTATTATTATTATTATTATTATTATTATTATTATTATTATTATTATTATTACCATTTGCCAATTAGTTACCGTTTTATTTTTTTCCTTTAAGTGGGGTATTTCTTGTGTACCACCTGCATTAATGCATTCTGCTCTAAATAGGGTACCTTTTTGCCGCAACAATCACCTATACCACCCAGTTTTCCATTCTACTCATGTGAGGGTATCCCCTTGCCTATTCACACCCCTGTGGTACATAGTTTTTCATACCACTCAGATGATGGCATCCCTTACCACACACCTGTAGTACCCACATTTCTATTATGCTCAGTTGAGTGTCACCTCACCACTCAGCTGTGGTAACCAGTTTCTCAACATTACTTAAAGTTTTCCATCTCACTCTCTCTGTTTTATGAAGATTTACTCCTTCAACTGCCATGCCACCTTTCCTTGAGCTAGAATGGTGACCCATTCCTCATTTCTAGGGAAATAACTTTTGCAATACTGGGACTGGTCCCCCTCTTTTAGGGAAATAACCTTTGTAGAACTGGGGTAGGGCTAGCTCTTCCTTACATTAAACACTTACTTTTTTCACCACCCCCTATGCAATGTCATATCCCTAGGAACCTACTGTGCTATGTTGCAGGAAATTGAGCAGTAGTACATAATATGCATGAATGTTTAGCTGAGTGATAGGATATTAGATTTGGGTATACAAAGTCATGGGTTTACTTCTAAGCTGGCTGAAGAATTTAATTATTTGCATGAAGAGAATCAATGGACTAAGTCACAGAAGCTCCTCTGACCACCTCTGAGCCCTGTCCCTCTTCTTAGTGTCCTAAAGGCTGCTAAGGGAGGAGAGCCCTGCCTTGCATAGAGACACTCTACCTAGCCCATCCTTGCAGATGTTCTACACATTTGTAAGTACAATAGTGGCAGAAACACCTGCCCTGGAGACCTCAGTCTCTATTGCAATTTAAGTAGAATATGCTGGAGGGAAAGATATGTCCACAAAACATATCGCTTCTCTTTAACCACCTTCCTCTTCATGTGAAGTTAAGTATGTCTCTACATTAGTCAAGATTAGTCTGGATGCATGGATTGGGGTGGGAGGATGGCATAATTGTTAAGGTGCTTACCTTACAGACACAAGGTACAGGGTTTGATTCTCACATGGGGTAATTGGCTATGCTTAAAATGGCTCAGAAGAGCAGTTAGCCTAGTACTACTCTATGAACCTATGAAAACTGTAAGTTCACCCCTGGTCCCTTATGGACTGGGGGAACACATGAAAACATGTTCCAGGGTTATGGTTAGCCATACATGCTATACCAAGGGTTCTCACACAGATCTAAAGATTTATCTCACCCGGGCTTATATAAGACTTCCACATAATGCAGGGGCCTTGGTACTAAGCTAATAAGGATAGAATATCTAGTAGCTATGAACCTATGAAGACTAAATGTCTTCATCTATGTCCATCTAACGCAGCCAATCTATACTATACAAGAAAGGATTCCTATTCTCCAGATATTAGTGCTTTATGGCCAATAACCTCCTCATTTTGACCTTATTAAACATTGTTTTTTTTTCCAATAAACCTCCTAGCTTGCTCAATCCCCATGCATTTTTCTAACTAGCTCCAAATCATTGTCCTTCAAATACAAATACAATTGGTAGCTGACGTTCTTAAGGACCTTGCCAACTGATGCAAGGTTAATAATTGCTTTCATTTCACCTTATAGATGTCATTCTACTGTATGCTGCATTCTGAATTCTAGAATCCATCTATCTTCCTCCTTGGTTCTTCTAGGCATGGTTCTCATCCCAAAAAGATGCGCAAGTATCTAAGAATCAACACCATGTTTTGTCCTACAAAACAAACATAGGAGTAAAAAATGACCTACATTCATGCTCTGTAACTACCTACCTCCTTCACATTTTTCCCTCAGGAATATCCCTCATCCCTCCTTTTATATAAGACTTACATGCCACATATTGCCATCTACCACTTCCTTGAATAATGTCCTCAGAGTCCCCATCTTCTGCCAGGTTTGTGTCTTTACCTGTGCTAAATTAGTAATTTAGAAATCACACTGATTTGATTCCCACATTTTTATTTATGCACTTTTTTATTTAATTAATTTGTTGATAGTGTAGGCCCACTGGACACAATTGTGCCTTTTCAGAGGCAACCACTGTCTGGTTAAGTGACTTTCTCAGAATCACACACAAGGCAAATAAAATTGGATGGATTCAAACTCTTTACCACTGATTACAGGTAAGAGCTCATTAATAGCACAGATGTTTTATTCCCTGCTCTAACTGTAAGACAAATGATACCACTCCAGACCAAATATAAGCACACAATCCCTGGCCTAGGAGACAAATGTCTTATACATATTACCTCTTAGGGACTGCATCCAACTGCATAATTTTCCAGGTCTGTTTTGCTGGGGATATAAGTGCAAAGTAGCTCACCTCAATTCCTCCGGTTAATTCTGGCCTACCTTACTGGACAAACTAATGCAAACTCTGTTCTTCTCAATGTACTCTGAAGACATTTTCTGGCTTGGGCTATTTTGCTATTCCCACCCAGCTAGCATTTTCACATGTGAAGTAAGGCTGCCTCAAACCAAAGGGTACTTAGTCCCTTTGGGCCAAGTTTGTAGAAATTTGCTCAGCCTGTATGCACCCTAGTACTTGAAAGTTTCAAGTGTAGCCGGAGTTGCATAATCTTTCTAAAATGTTGTACAACACCAAATAAATCTAGGGAGTAGTGTCCCTCCAGATGCTATCTTTGGTTATCTTGTTTTCCTTGCCTTTTAACCCACCCATTTAGCAGCATGCCCAGTATCCAGTGTTTAATGTGGACCAGCTAACCCCATGCTAGATACTTACAGCTGTGAGGTGGATTCAAGTTGTCCTAAGTACATCTGTTTCCCTCCATTTCTGTACCAAATATCTTTACATCATGCACAGAGTGATGCCTCTTGCACTGTGCTGCCATGCCCATAAAAGTCCCGTATTCATTGAAGTTCCCATTGTATGACTTCCAGATGCCGAATAGTCATGAATATCAATACCTGTCCTGCTTCTACTTTCTAATCCCCCTTACCTCTTATCATACAAGGATCGCCTGTCATTTCATGCCAGTGCTAGGTGTCAAAACCTGAACATCTAAAATTAGACAAATTACCAGCAATACCATTTGAGGCACCAAAAAAGTTTTATATTCAACTTCAAATCACTGCAAAATCAAATACCTGAAAGTTTGCACTCACACTGATTTTGATATTTGCCTAATTCATGCTTAAACGTCTTTCTTGTTGCAGACTGGATTATACTTCTTTTGTTGTTCAGCTCTGCCCTTCCCCAAAACTCCTGTGACTATCCAAATGGGCATCAACTTTAAGAAAATAATGTCTTTTAGGATGTTTGACTGCCCATTAATTTGGCCAGCAACAAGCTAATCATATTCCCCTCAGAAACCCTTTCCATCCATATGGCCCTTGCTGGATTTGTATAGAGTTCGAACTCAATGATGCTAGCCCATTCATCCTATTTGAGGAGGTGCCAGTGCAATCTTTCAAGAAATCCTGTGAGAATCCATACTGTGTTTGTGTGTGTGTTTTCTATTTTACAATCTTTTTTCTTATAGTTAGTTTTCAGAATGAGTGCTAGTGAGTTTTATAAGGTCAATTTGGCCCATACTGCCCTGTATCTAAAACTGAAATGTCTCAGCAGTGAGATCATCATTTCTGCCATGTACTTTAATTCGCCTAACATGCTTTTAAGTATCCTTTAATGTCCTGAGTTTTTTCCAAGAGACTTTGAACCTCTGTTTCCACCTTTGAACCTTTAATCTCAGGAAGCAACAACTATTTTCAGAGTTCCTCCAATGTGCCTCTGTTAGCAATACCTCAGGTTCACATATATTTACTGAAATGCCCTACTGCCCTCCTGTGAGGCTCTTTGGCAATCTTCAGATATTAAAATATCCCCCAAGAAGTGCATATCTCTCCTCTTTGGTCATACCCTTTCTCGAACCCAATGTAAAGCCCTCCTTAATCATTCAAATGAGGCAGAAGACACTGAGCAACCCCTTACCTATCAGAATGGCTGTTATTTATTTATTTATTTATTTATGTATGCATGTATGTATTTACGTATTTGAATTTCTTTCCTGGGATAGAGCACAGAACAAATCTGATTAATTTCAGTCTCAGTAGGGATCAAAACCTGACTACATATACGAAATAGGCAACTGTACAATAATGCATAAGTGACAATAAAACACTACAGTGGCGGAGTAATTTTATGGATATATAGTAAATCCAGGTCTATATCGCATCCTTGAACCATCACTTCAATGGATGGCATTTCATAGAAAATGCTGTTTATCTAATTCCCCTCCCCCTGCTAAATATATATATGAATGCCAAAATTGCACTACAGTGGGGAAACAGCACATTTTTTGATCTTCACTGTACCGTGATAACAGTATGAACAGTTTGACGATTGAAATGTTCGATGTAATTACATTGAAAATGCCTTTCAATGAACTGATTTTTTGATGAGCTGTTAGGGATCCAGTAAATCCAATGGGAGGGTGGCCTAATGGTTAAGCTGTTCACCTTACAGACACAAAGTGCAGAGGGTTTGATTCTCACAAGGGATAATTGGCTAGGCTTAAAATGGCTCGCAAGGGCAGTTAGCTTAGTAAAACCTATGAACTTCCTATGAACTATTAATTCACAATATGTAAAGAAGTTTAAAAACTTGAGAAATTAGAGTAAAATAAATTAGAGATTTGAAATGGAGCAAAGGATCTTAACAGTTCAGGTAGAGTGGAGAAGAGATAAAAGTTGACTTAACTGATGTGTTATAACCTTCTAAAGGTGTTCCCAGGCCCTACTGTCTTACATTTAAAATTAAGCACTCAGGCTTTGACTTCACTTTTTCTTGCCATGCAGTTATTCCTTTCCTAACCTACACTTAATCTTTTCTCTTAATGACCTTAATTCCAACACAACAGCAAAGGCAAGGTAAGTAACACACCTCAGGACTAGAAATACATAAACAAGGAACTGTGCATCATGGAGCCCTCTGTTTAGATGTCTGGCACTGGAGATGCATTTATGAAAGCATCTACTTCTGTAGCTTGGCAGATCACAGAGTGCTGGTGTTGTTAAGCAAATTGAAAAGAGAGATACTAGAGAGAAATGAAGATGTAGCACAGATATAAAGAAGGACACAGGAAACTTAACAGGGATAAGTACCTGACAATGACATCACAGAATGGTTCTGACACTATGCACATGTTTAAATGACCAAGAACACGCTTTTACAAGGTTAGGCTTCCTGCTGCTTATGCCTCTTATACCTTAATTGCTACTAAAGCAAATCAACCAGGTAATATTATGCCAAGTATAGTTCCTCCAGGACATAGCCTTACTGTCCCTCATGTACCCTCTTGTGCCCTGTATAGTAGTATATTACAGCTGGTTTTAGCATAATTATTTCCAGTATTTCTGTAACTTCTAGATGCATAGGTTATTTATTTATTGTTTTTATTTTATTGCAGTTGGTTTGCCAGGATAGTCCATTGGGCCTTGAAGAACCCGTTTTCAATGGAGTCCTGGGGAGAAAAGCTCCAAAACAGAAAATAGAAATACATTAACATTTGCTCCAAAACAGAAAATAGATATACATTAACATTTGATAGTAATTTCTAGATACAATGAACTAGCAAAACATAATGATAGCATAATTTAAACAGTACAAGCATTGGTACAATCAATTGAAGGAACCGAATACAAACACATAAATGCAGTTTAAAGAACACACATAGTAGGTGAATAAGGTAGATTATGTTATTAAAGGGCATTTAGTAGAGTTGGTTATGAGGGGTGAGAGCAAGAGCATTCCCATTTAGATGCTAGATGTGAGAAAAGTGACTTTTTGAAGGTAGAGTGGTTAGAGGTAATGCGGATGTTAGGTGGTAGAGAGTTCCAGAGGCGAGCGAGGCTGAAGGAAAGCACTGTCTTGCCTGGGGGACGAGTCGGTTTGTGCACTTCTAGTAAATTTTGGTTATTAGACCTTAGCACTCTGTTTGGTAGGTGCATTTTAAGGGCAGGAGCAAGGGAGGGACACTTGGAGGGGTTTAGGATTAGCTCATGGGCTAAAGTTAGTTGAGTATAAGTAAGATAGTTGGGAAGTTCTAACCATTTTAGTTTATGGAGGGAGAGACAATGGTGAGTGGAAGACCTTTGAGCGGTGGCGAATTTAGCAATTTTATTATAGCATGAAGTGAGCTGTGTTTTTAATGAGGACTGAAGATTAGTAAGTAGTGGAGCACCATATAGAAGGGAGGGGATGAGAAAGGAAGTAGCTAGAGTGGTTCTAGTGGTGGATGTAAGGTAGTCCTTTTGTCTATACAGCATGCCAATTTTTGATGTGTTTTTGATGTTTTTTTGTAAGTGGGAATTGAATTTTAGTTGGTTGTCGATCTGAACTCCGAGTAGTTTGGTGTCTGATACTATTTCGAGAGGTAAGTTATTTTGACTGGTAATTAAGAATGAGTTCATGTTGGGGGGAATGAGTTTGGAAGGGTAAATAACATTAATTTGGTTTTGGTGGCATTAAGAGCTAGATGATTGCTAAGCATCCATTGCTCTGTGGAAGAAAAGGCATCTTGAGTAAGTTTTTGTAGAGTGGGGATGGAAGAGGCAGAGCAGATGATAGTAGAATCATCAGCATATTGGATGATGCTGGAGAAAGGGATAGCTTTGTGGAAGTCATTAATAAAGATATTGAAGAGTAGAGGACCCAGTATAGAGCCTTGTGGAACTCCGGTAGGGGTGGTTAGAAAGGAGGAGGTTGCTTTTTTCCACTTTACAGCTTGATTTCTGTTTGAAAGATAGCTAGAGAACCAGTTCAAAGAGGAGGAGGATAGGTAGAGTTTGGAGAGTTTAGTTAAGAGCAGGGTATGAGAGATAGTATCGAAGGCTTTAGAAAGATCAAGGAGTATGGTAGAAACGATTTGTCCTGAGTCACGGGCTTTATTGATCGTTTCAAGGAAGGAGAGAAGGGCAGTCATGGTGCTGTGATTAGGTCTGAAACCATGTTGTGTGGGGGTGATAAGATTATTGTCAAGGAGATGAGGGAGGAGTTGGAGTTGTACACATTTTTCAAGGATTTTTGCAATGGGGGACAGGATGGCTATGGGACGAAAATTGGTAATGCTGTTATTGTTACCACCTTTGTGTAGTGGTATGATATATGCTTGTTTCCAAATTTGGGGAACTGAGCCTTCTTGAAGGGAGCGGTTAATTAAGATGCTGATGGGATAGGCAAGACTTTCTGCAGCGATGCTAAGAAAGTAAGAAGGGATATTATCAGGAGCATTGGTACATGGTTTCAATTTCTGAAGGAGTTTCTTAATGGTAGCAGTAGGTATGGGATTTAAAGTGAAAAGAGTGCAGTTATAGGGTGTTGAATGTGGGGGTGGTATAGGTGAGGATGGAATTTGTGCAGAAAGGGCTATAGTGGGATTAGTGGGTGTAGAGTAGGGTGTGGATGAAGAGATACTGGGGGTTGGTGTAGGGGTGTTAGATGTAGTGGAGGAAATAGAGAAAGAGGAGGTTAGTTTGGAAATAGAGTCAATAAAGAAGGAATTGAATTGGGTAGCTAAATCTAGTTCTGGAGCATTAGGATCTGGGTTTGGAGTATCTGGTTTACTGGGGTGGAGGAGAGTGGAGATTCCTTTCCAGAATTTTTGAGGGTTGTTTTTGTTTTGGTTTTGGAGAGTAGAGTAGTAATTTTGTCTATCAGAGGAGATGTGTTTCTTAACTTTATTGCGGAGGTTTGTGTATTATCATAACTAATTTCATAAACGTGTATTATTTTATTTACTTTCACCCTGTTTTTGTGAGGTGGACAGGTGGTGTAGGACATGCACACTGGAGGAAGACTGGTGCACCTCTTGTCCACTCCTGTATTTGTTGTCTTCTTACTTACTTATTTTGTCTTTGCAATGTTCTGTGATCTGTCAAAATGAATCCATCTGAATGGTGTTTCAACAGGAATCTGGTTGCATACAGACATCTCCTCAAATCGTTTTGAACAGCTATAGCTGAGGTGGAGCAAAGGGGACTGTTAGGGAGCACAATCAGTACATTAAGATTGGTCTTACAGGCACTGAATGCCAGTACTGCATTTGCAATCAAAGCTGAAACTCTGCAGCACTCTGTGTGTGATGTAAACTGTAGCAAGCAATTTACTACATTAAAATCGTTCTTACAGGCACTGAATGCCAGTACTGCATTTGCAATCAAAACTGAAACTCTGTAGCACTCTGTGTGTAATGTAAACTGTAGCAAGCAGTTTACTACAATTTAAAAGGAGAAAAGAGGTTTTTGTTCTGCTTCTCAACTTAAAATTGTGGAAGGAATACCAGACTGGGGGCAGACTCCAGACAAAAGAATAGCAAGATAGACTTTTGCTTTTAACCTAGTTTTTTACTTTTTCAGCCATTTTAGAAGCATCTTTGAACATTTCTAGCTCATCTTTTCAGTTTTTTTAGCAGTGACACAAATCAAACCTACTGTCTGAACAATAGTTGAGTTAAATTACCATGATGATTCATTTTATTTATGTGTTTTTTTTAGGTAATTGTCCATAGTCCCAGACTAAACAACTGATATGTACAATAACCAGCAACTACAAAAGCACCAAGCAGTCTAAATAACAATGAATAAAATTATCAGCAAAGGTGAAGTGAACCTGTGCTGATCCAACAACAGTTTAACAAATACTGCGGCTTTATCTCAAAGAAGCACCACATCAGATAAGCAGTATCAAATCCCACCACCATGTCGGCCATTTCATGCATGCAGTACATAACTGACATTCAAGTGTATCCCTGACCCTGAAAATATCAATAGAGGCATTAAAATAGCAATGCCTGAAAAATGGATACAATTTAACTCTGTGTATTGTTAATATAATTTCCATTGCCTGTAAGGGGGGCCGCCACACCCTTAACACTCTGATTTCTGTAAATATAAGTAATAGGGCATTTAGTTTAATGGTGAGTGTCTACAACAGGTCTAGGTATGAGGTATGGGATTCTTGGAACATAGAGGGTTATCCATACTTTGCTGGGATATGGTATGGGACTTTGTCTATGGTGATTTACATGTGGATAAACTCCAGGGCATCATCCTATTTAACCAACATAGAGGTATACTTGTTACTAATGTAGATATGTACATCATGACCCCACCACCTTTTGTTCCTGTCTGGGAAACTGTTGGTCTAAATGTGTCAAAGGCACTGAAGCCTAGCACTGCTGGAGCATTTTCTACAGATTTAAACCTTGTCTGCATAATGGCTTAGAGGTCTATATTCTCCAGAGTGAGGAGAGCTTTAAGGGTGTGGAGTTTCCTGTTTAGGTTCCTAGCATTGTGCAGTTAAACATTTATGTTTCTTTGGGTTATATTTAGTATGTTAGTAGGTTTGCCAATTTGGCATTGCCTAAAACAGCTCTAAAATTTAGCCAATATTTGGAAACCTAGTAGGAACAGGTACAGATCATCCTGAGACACATATTCAGAGAGATCAATAATGTTTTTCTTCATTTAGCCCATGGAGATATGTGTCAAGTCACTCACCCCCACATGGACTATGATAGGATCATACTGGTACCTGTGGTGCAGTGACTTGAGTGCGTGTGTAACTTTTCAGATCCTGGCACCAGATAAGCAACTAACCACTGGCATCTCATTGTTCAGTATGTTGAGTGTGGCATCCAATAGCTTAACTATGGTGGGGTTTGAGGGGCAGCTGCCTTGGGTGCAATGTACTGATCAGGCATAATCAGCCAGTCTAGATCTCTCTTTAATGCAATACTGGCTTTTAAAAGCTGGTGTTGCATTTGCAGTCTAACCCGAGCACTGTAGCAATCTAAAGTGTGGTCTAAACTATAAGAAACTGCTTGCTACATTGTAGCAAATAATTTTCTATAGTTTAGAAGTAAAAAAAAAAAAACTCTATCCCTTTTTTTAAATGAAAACCTGAGTACTGTAACACTCCATGAAGGGAGGGTTTAAACTGTAGCAAACTTTCTGCTGCAGTTTAAAAGAAGACTACTTTTTAATCAAAACATGAGTGCTGCTGTGTTCTGTGCAGGCAGGGTATAAACTGTGCCAGCTGTTTGCTTCATTTATAGAAGCAATTTTCTACAGTTTAAAGGAAGAAATGATTTCTTTTAATAAAATATGCTGAAGGAGGGTTGGGGCAGGGCACAGGGTTTTTTCAGTGGAAGAACTGGGGGGGGGCATGGGTCTAACTGTAATGCTGTAATAAGGTGAACATTACAATGCAGAGATCAGCTTATTACAGTAATTCTTTTTTCATTGCAGTAAAGTATTTTTTTCGCTCTTCAATGGAAAAGTTAGGGGGACTTGGATCCAAGTGTAATAAGCTAATCACTGCACTATAGCAATTGTCCAATTACAGTTAAGTGCTTTTTTTATTTGCTCTTCACTTAAAGTGCTGAAGGGATAGGTCTTTGGTTCATAATATCAGCACAGGGTGCTGGTTGAGCAAGCTACACTTCTTGTGGCATCTGTACATCATACAGTGAAGTATCCTATGATGCCCCTGTTGGACAACACAGCGGTGCAGAGGTTTGGGTTGTCACCTCACAGAAAAAGTTTTTCCAGTTTGATTCTTGGCTGGAGTGCCTTCTGTGCAGAGTCTGCATGTCCTCCGTGCATTCGTGTGGGTTTCCTCTGGGTGCTGCTGTTTCCTCCCACTTTACAAAGACATGTGTCTGGAGCATTTTGCTCTGGGCCTCCATTAAAAATTGGCTCATTTCAAATCGGACTTTCCTGGTAAAGAAATGTTAAATAAATAAATAAATGATAGTCCTAGATAGTGTGTTGCCATTGAACGTTGTGTCTTTGGATCTATGGGTAGTATCTATTTTCTTCTTGTAATGTAATTTAAACATTATATAGTTCACATTTATCCTCCTGTTATAATTGCTATCGTGAACTCTTACAATACACTCTGACAACAGGTCCATTTCTCAAGATCATTTTGAACATTGATGGAGTTATATAATGACTGCTGCAAGGAGATTTTATATTCAACATGGGAACTGACTGTTCATATTGTGGTTTGTTCAATTATCTTTAGTTATGATCTCTCTTTGCATGTCAATGGTTTGCATATGTGGGTTGTATATATACTGCCTTCTCATATTTGATGATATGCAATTCTTAAAATAAAATACTCAAAACACAAGGAATTTAGTTTTTTTAGGAGTGCTCAAGGTTGGTATTAACAGTGTTCAGTATGCATTATGTTAATGATAATAATACACATAAGTCAACCAAGTAAGCCCAGTGGGCACACAACCCCTTTTCAGAAGCATTGTCTGGTTAGGTAACTTCCTCATGGTCACACAGTAAACAAATGAGAGCTGACAGAAGAGAACCAAATCCTTTACCACAGAGGCTGCAGTTCACAGTCATCCCTCTGCACCAACTGATAGACTTGCAAAGAGATGCACATTTAATTGTTTATGACGCGAGGTACTGTATATTTTCATGGAACAGGTTATGCCACAGACTTCAAGAGCAACATTTGAAGTGAAAGAGGTATTTTTCCCACATGAAGTATATGAAATGTTTGCATTATCCACCCCCACATATATTATAGCAATAACCAATGATTGGGTGTGGTATATTGAAGATTTACCCATGATTGGTGTAGTTTAATCATAAGAGCAAAGCCCGAATGATTAAACAAAGGCAACCATAGGTAAATCTTCAATATATCACACCCAGGAGTTGGCTATTGTTATTATACAATGACATTATTTAAGAAAGAAATTACTTACTTTTCTTAAATAATGTCTTTGTATAATGGCACCGTGATGTTCTTCTGCCTTTTTGTACCCTGCTGCTTTCTTGGTGTACTGCGCGTGGGTATGGGACTTACGTTCCCATGCTTATGCGTACATCACTGCTTTGGAAAGCAGGCAATGGAGAGAGGAAGATCTCCATTGCTTCTTTTATTTTTTTTTAAAAAAAAATTAAAGTTTGAACTCTGGACAGTTTAGAGTTATGAGAGAGACAGGGCAAAAATACAAGGAACATCAGATATGTTTCTTTAGTTTTGCATAACATACCTGATTTTACTTATATTTTTGTACCCTCCATATGTACCTCTCAGCCTCTTAGCTCAAGAAAATTGGAAAAGCTTAGCATATATTAAAAGAAGAAAGTCCAGGTAACCGGACTTTTTTCTATTGGTATATGCTCGATTTACAATGGGCACGCTGATTGGGCTGACCAATCAACGTGCATGTTTTTGAATATTAATGACCTGTCATTGTATAATATGCAGTAAGGTAACTAGGATTTGAAAGACTTGAGGTGCATTGTCTTTTGTAGTGTTCTTATACAAGAATAACAGCACATTACCCTCCAAAGAAAACTATGAATCCAAATTAGCTTCCTCAACTAAAGGCAACCATAAGGTGTTCTTTAGTTACATGCGTATACTGAGCCTGTGGACATAGCTAACCTGTTAGCCAACAGGTTCTATGAAAACTTCACTCCCCTGTCCCCACCATACATACCCCATGATATCCCTACCACCTATCCTCTACCTTGTATCTCTAAAGAGCAGGTCATAAATACTCTCTCTAAGGCCAAAAACACAGCATCTATAGGACCTGATAACATCCCAGGCTGTGTCCTACATGGGGCTCCAACAAGAATTAGCAACACCACTGGGTACTCTTTTCGGTCATAGTTTAAGCACCAGCTTTGTCCTAGCTGAATGGAAAATGGCCACCATTATTCCCTTGCACAAAGGTAGTGCTTCCACTGACCCTAGGAACTATAGACCTATTAGCCTTACTAGCCTTATCTGCAAGGCTATGGAGCAAATTATCATGGACCTTATCAACAAAGATATAGGCAATCTCTAAACACTTGACCCTACACAGTTTGGATTTGTCAAAGGGAGATTATGCCTGTTAAACCTGGTAGACTTCTTTGAGACAGTCTCCAAGGCCCTGGATGAGGGAAAATCTGTGCATACAACATACCTAGACTTAGCCAAGGCATTGTACACTATTCCCTACTCAGACATCATTGACAAACTCACCCAGCTAGGTATCAACCCTTATATCATTAGATGGGTCACTAAATGGCTCACTGATAGAACCCATATAGTCAAAATAGAGGAATTCACCTCCAGCAGCAGACCTGCAGCCAGTGGTGTTCCACAGGGATCAGACCTGGGACTTCTACTGTTTGGAATCTATTTCTCTGAAGTACAAGCAAATACTAAAGGTCTGTGCTGATGACTGCAAACTGGGAGCGGTCATAGAATCTCCAAATGATGTCAACATTCTACAAGAGGGTCTTACACAAACAAATGATTGCTGCCAAAGTCATGGACTTAAACTCAATGCAAAAAAATGTATTATCATCCCTTTTGGTAAGGGCAATGTTCCTGCTAACTACCACATCAGTAGCAACACCTTAAGTACACACTCAGTGGTAAGAGTCCTGGGCACACAGGAGGGAATTGTCTCCAGAAAAAAAAAGAAGTTATAACCTTTCTGTACTCTTTCCTCATCAGGCCAATAATTGAGTACAATGCCCCTTTTGGTATGTACCTTTCCAAGCACCTGCATCAAGTGGAGAAACCACAAAGGTTCCTCATAAGGAAAATTCAAGGTCTTCAGCATCTGTCCTATGCGAGTCATCTGAAATCACTGTCACTGTATTCTGTTTCATACAAACTACTGAGAGACGATCTCTGCTTTGAATACAAGGCCATCTCTGACCCTGCTTTATTGGAAATGCTGCGTCTCAGTAAGTCAAATGTTACATGGGTTACTTGGTCTAAAGACCTTAACCTAGTATGTGACATTAATAGAACCTGTTGGAGGGACAGAGTTGTCTCCCAGAGGTCACCACACCTTTGTATCAGACTTCCACTTCATGTCAAACAGAGCACCTCATTGATCCTCTTCAAACACAATCTGGACGACTGGATGGGTAACCATAAATTCACCCCAGGAGTTCCACCTATGTCCCTCTTGGATAAGTATAATAGGTGTTAATCATGGAAATAAAGGTAGAACTTGGATAGGCTTGTAAGGATCCTTGGGCCATTAGCCTAGTAAGTTCCTATGATCCTATGATCCTATTACCATGTTTCTGATTTTCTGGGGATCTTGATGATAATGCTAAGACTCACAGTATTCCAAACACATTAGTGCCTCATTTATATTCAGTTTACTTCGGAGAATCTTATTAAGTTTTTTTCAAAACTGTTTGAGGACCACATAAACTTCATTTTTATGGATAATAAGACTGATAGAACCACCCTAGCATACGTTTTTACTGAATACAATGCAGGTCCTGTTTATCCATAGTCACCTGAAGCTAGAAATTTGGCAAGTGTTTTGTAAAATATATATATATATATATATATATATATATATATATATATATATGGGTCTATATTACATCGTCAAACTTCAAAAAGTCCAGAAGATGTACTATCGAAACTAAATGTCTGAAACCTGAAAATAGCGAAGCCACGGCACATCAATTTTTTTCCCAGGGAAAAAAATCGGTGGGCCCTTTTCAGGGCTTTTCTATTTCCTCCACTGTGGTGCGACCTCGAGGTGGTATATTTAAGTGGGAGGGTGTGGGGGCACATCCCCCCATCTGAGGGGTGTGTGGGACAAAGCCCCCCCATTTTAGTTTAAGTTTTAGGTTGCATTTTTTTTTTTTTGTTAGGCAACAGCGATTCTTTTTTTCCCTGGGAAAAAAATCGCTGTTCCTGGCATACAGGGCATTTTCAGACCCCACTCTGATGGATCTCCTGCATATCCACAAAACAAACAGCACCAGAACTACCCGTTCTAAAGACTTAAACCTTGCCTGTGATAAATAGGACCTGCTGGAGAGATAGGTATGAATCCTAGAGACTACCCCGTCTATGGAACAGGCTGTCCATCCATGTGAAACAGGGTTCCTCCCTAACATAAATTCATGTGCAACTTGGACAATTGGATGGGAAACCAGAAATTTGTCCCTGATTTGGCACCTATGTCTGTAATGGACAGAGGTAACCTGTAAATGGTTCGTCTCCCAGACCCATGCTTACACTTATCAAGGGTATCAGAACTTGTCAGAGATTTGGGATGCATGGCTACGCTTAAAAAGGCCCTTGTGGTTACTAGCCTAGTAAACACCTATGAACCTATGAAACTATATAATCACCTGAAACTAGAACTTTGGCAAGTGTTTTGTACTATATATATATATATATATATATATATATATATATATATATATATATATATATTGGAGGTTAAATATTTCTAAGTCATGCCTGAGTTCAAATTGATGACTGTTTTCTATTACACCTCTTATTACACTAAAATTAACTCTGATTTCTAATGTATTGAATAAATACAGGATGTTAAACATAAGTAAACCTTACCTGAGCTCAGCTTGAAGACTGCTCCCTATTACAAAGCTTGTTGTACTACGATTACCTCCGGTTTGTAAAGCCCTTTCGTAGCTTGCCTCTTTACTGCTGATGAATAATGTCCACTTATAAAAATGGAACTCGACAGGGGTGCCCATTGTCTCCCATACTGTTTAATCTGTATTTAGAACCTTTATTTCTTCATATGAAACAAAAAGTTTTTTATAATTCTCCTGTACTTCTTGGGATAAATGTTAGGATGGCTGCTTTTGCAGATGATTTAAATATATACAGTACCACACCGGTGTCAGATACAGAAAAAATACTAACAGCAATACAAACCTTTGAGAAAATTGCTAATTGCAAACTAAATTTTAAAAAAACCAAAATATTCCCTCTAAAGACACCTACACCTTTTTCAATGCTACCATTGATAGGACGAATAAGGACAGAAGAAAGAATAAAATATTTGGGGATTGACTTTTCAACTGAAAATAGAGAATTTTTTATCAACAATATTAAGGCAACTGGAGACCGAATAACAATGGATTTGAAAAGATGGAGTAAGTTGAAGCTACCGATGATGGCAAGAGCAGCGATAATAAAAATGAACGTTCTCCCCAGAATGCTATATATTTTTAGAGCAGCACAACTTAAAATCACGAAATCCTTTTTCAAGCAATTTCAGATAGGACTGGGGAAATTTTTGTGGGAACCCAGAAAAACGAGAATATCCTATGAAAAACTGATGGCTCCTAAAACGAGGGGGGGGTTGGATTTACCAGATTTTGAGATGTATTATACAGTGATTCAGGCCAATAGGATTTTAAGGGTGTCTTACTTGGATAGCGAAAATAGAAAATGGATACCCAAATGGGTACTGCTAAATTATAAACATATAAAAGGAAAGAGAATTAATGTTAAAGCTGTACCATTTTTGAATATAAAAACATTGAGTAAATATGAGTTAATGGAACACATCAAGGTATGGGCAGTGGCGACTCAAACTCTGTTTGCCTCCTTGAACCTTTTAAAGTATATGATGATGTTTCAACCATTTGATGGAAATCCTAATATAACTATTGGTAATCAACTGATAGACTTAAAGAAATATCCATTTATTAAGGAATTAACTGTAAGGGATTTATACCTTCCTAGGAGTAGCGGTACATGATATCTTAAAAGAGATGAATCTTCCCATCTCTTATTTAATTATAATGAGGCAGTTAAAAGATTTGGCCATAAATTATTTTACCAGTTTTGAAATAAAAAAAGAGGAACTAGTTATTTCAGGTCAGCTGTGGGAAGCATTGCAACAAGATAGAAAATATATATCCTCAGCGTATAAAATGGCAAAAGAGAGAAAATATAATAATCATATTCTGTTATCCAAATACTGGAGAGAGAAATTGCCATCCCTAGACGACAGTAAATTAGTAGAGGCGTTTAACTTAACATTAAAATCCGTATCACTTCAAAAACTGGTCTTTACTCAATTGATGATATTTAACAATGCATATTATACCCATCTTACACTTCATAAATTTGATTCAAAAAAGTCACCTACATGTCCACAGTGTATAGATCAGACGGCAGACCTGTTACACATGTTCTGGAGTTGCAAGTGCATTTATAAATTATGGAATTCTTTAAAGTTACAACTACAAAAAATGGGTTACCAAAACTCAACACTCTCCTGGGAATTTCTGATTTTACATATTCCACGGAGAATTTGGACAAAACAAAAAGATTGTAATTATGAATATTAGTTTACTAATGAAATTATATATAGCCACAAATTGGTTGAACCCAGCACAGGTGTCGTGGCAAAATTTCAGGCTGTTAGCGATTAAGCATATATTAAGCGCACAAATTGTTAATTAGAAATAATAAGAAAAGTATAAACAGCATAAAAATTTGGGAACAAATCTTTAATATTATTTTGGCGTAGCGGTTCCTATCCACTTTCCGTCAGGACATTCTGTATGTGTACCAACACATTCTTGGATTAGATAGAAAATGTAGAAATAATACAAATTATTGGCTTGAGTTGGTTTATAATTGTCTATTGTAGATGCTTTTATGTTTAATTTTTTGTGATTTTAATTTCCTGTACTTGGTTAAAATGATATTTATTCTTAATGTATTATAGGGAAATTCAAAATGGAACTAAAACATTGGAAGCAATATTGTACATAATGTAAATAGTGTGTGAAATGTATAATGGTTTGGCAAAACAATAAAAATGATTATTGAGAAAAAAAAAATAATGTCCACTTATATAGCAGCCATTCCCTTTGTTTTCTTAAGGTCAGATAGTCAGGTGAGTAACAAATGAATTCAAGATTCTATGGATTTTTGTTACAAACATAAGGGTAAAGACTGAAAATTGGATGAAATTTCATAGCACTGGCATTTTTTAATTCATTACTCACCTGCGGCATGGTTATATGCACTGTCATTAGCAGTGTGTGAAACATTATAAGTTATATTCCAGTAAGGAAGAAAGAGATCTGAAAAAAAAAAAAAAACAAGCGCAACATTAAGGAAATATTAGAAGCAGAAGCAGCCAAACAAAATGCCTTAAGGCTGCACATGACAATCAGAAATGAGTTACAGTTAATACCAAAAGACAAAGGGATTGACAGAGATGTAAGAGTGGAGAGTAACTGACTGAAAGGGAGGGACAGTTTAAGACAAACTTGCACACTAGGTTTAACAGAAATGTGTGATTTCAGTCCTGAAATGATAAAATTCCTGAGGTTCAGAAAGGCTTACTGTGAACAGAAGACAGCTCTAAAAGTTTCCACATCAAAGTAAGCCTGGGCAGTTCACGTAGTGTTCTACTACTATAATTTTATTCCAGAAGCAGCTGTAGTGCACATAATGGCATCACTGGTGAAGCTACATGCAAATGTGACAGTCCAGGGGAGCAGCTAATGAAAATTTGACAAAATTCGCAATATGCTCTTCTCAGGAAATGGTGTTGGTAGTATCTCCACTAAGTTAATTTTTTTAAGCGGATGAGAAAGTAAATGCCATCAAAAAGATGGTCCTTACCCATTCTCAGCTATATGAATGGTCATTTCTCATTCCACAACCAAAGTTAGATACCTTTGAGGTGTGTGTGTGTGTGCGTGTGTGCGTGTGTGCGTGTGTGTGTGTGTGTGTGTATATGAGCGTGTGTGTATATGTGTGTGTGTGTTTGTGTGTATCTGTCTGTGAGAGCGTGTGTGCGTGTATCTGTGTCTGTAAGGGCAAGCATGTGGCAGCATGTGTATTTGTGTGTGTGTATGTGTCTAGATATCTGAATGTGTGTGTGTGTGTGTGTGTGTGCGTGTGTGTGTGTGTGTGTGTGTGTGTGTGTGTGTGTGTGTGTGTGTGTGTTTGTGTGTCTGGATATCTGAATTTGTGTGTGTGTGTGTGTGTGTGTGTGTGTGTGTGTGTGTGTGTGTGTGTGTGTGTGTGTGTGTGTGTGTGTGTGTGAATGACCTCACTGGGAATTGTCACTTCTCATTCCACAACCACAGGTAGACATCTTTGAGGTGTGTGTGTGTGTGTGTGTGTGTGTGTGTGTGTGTGTGTGTGTGTGTGTGTGTGTGTGTGTGCGCGCATGTGTGTGCATGTAGAGGGGGTCCATGCTGGGGCGCCCAGCAAAGTCATGTCCAATTAGTGTTCAATTCAGATATACGGTAATTAGCCACTAATGAGGTGTTTCTCTGTGGATCTTTACACAGAGATTCTTGCCATGACACTAATAGACAAACTCGCATTAGCCAATTAGCATTGGGGCAAGAATCGCTTTAAATCTTGGGAAATGTTTCTTGACAGCAAACTTTTTTGTGTAGTAGATTATAGTGAGCAAGCAAAAAGAAATAGACAGCTAAAACTAGTCACAAAATCCACAATGTTCTGTAAACTGTGTCAAAATCATTGACCACGTATATAACTATTGGATGAATTAATGACAACCCCAGGAATGTAACAATATCTGTAACACACAAAACACACACACACACACACCTTCACACACACACACACACACACACACACACACACACACACACACACACACACACACACACACACACACAGTGCAATATTGTACTTACAAAATTGATGTTCATATTTTTGTATACCTTAAGGTTTAATTTGACTTGTTTCATACTAGAATAATTTGTTTGATACTGCATTTTGATGTAAAAATGTTCCTTCACCATAAGACATGCTTACATTTGATGCAGTGAACACATTTCAACCCATGATGTTTATGCATGATATTGTTTATGTAATGGGTGTTTTATAGTTTTCATGGACTCTGCTAAATTTTTGAGTCATATATTAATAAAAGTTCAAAATATTCATTTGATGGTATCACCTAATGAAATCAGGCACGGTGAATGCACCATTTTGTCACAGGGGATCATTTTGCAGTTGCTGTGTTGAGATTTTGTGTTTGGTGTGTGACATTACATTTTGTGATGGGATGTGAAATGGCAATAGTTCATAAGATGAAGTCCCAAAATGGTATGTTAAACTTACACTCTAAATATTGAAAATTAGTAAAATTACAAATAAAATTTGCCAGACGACTAACAAGTCTAGAAGAACAGCATAGATGGGCACTTCTGTGAGCTGACAATATGCTTTATCTTTTAATTAGTGGATTGACTTCCTCTGTCTCTCCTTGTGTTCCATTTGACTCTAAGAAGTCATTTAATCAAAGAGTGCTTATGAAGAGCCCCTGAAAACAAGCATTTGTGCCTTGTGACTATTACTTGGTTAACAAATGAATTACAATTAAATGCAGATTTGCACCTTTTGCAATTAACAATAATTATAGTTATAGTCGTAGCAAATGTAAAACATGTTATTAAGGTAGTAAGTCACATCAAAAGCAGCAATACCTTTGTTAAGCCCCCTTTGCATTTTAGATTATTCCAAAAACTATTCTTAAAGATAGCATGCTCAAATATTTAAACCTTAAGACAAAATTAAAAAATATGTGTTGAAAACAAGTTCACTTCATCCCCATGCAGAACCTTTGTCCCTTGTACACTCTTACATAACTAACTCTGAAGTGTTGCAACCTTGAGCTAAATTAAAAACTTTCACCAAGATTTTTTTTAATTAAGTAGAAGTCATTTAAGCATACAGTTATCTTTCATGAATGTCTAAAATATATCAAAAGAGTTGTTGGGCTTGTTTTCCTGAGTAACTATTGTTCCATGCCTCTACTTTAGGTTTGTTATAAAAGATGATTGCATTTTTTAGTTTGTTATCTCTGTTTTCTCCAGTACTGAATGCGGTGGCGGCTGGTGACTTCAAATTAAAGGGGGGCTGCAGAAGACAGCTGAATGGGTGAGGCCAATGGGAAGGGGTGGGGCCAACTAGAAAGGGGTGGAGCTATGCTCAAAACCACAACAACTGGAACTTTAAATATGCTGCCCTAATTGCCAAACCGTCATTACGAGAGTCCGATCAAGACAAAATGAAGTGTAGAAGAAAAAATATTTCAATGCATTGGCTACATGACAGCTTATTTAATATCTAAATGGAAACACAAAGGCTGTGAGGCATGAAAAAATAAATCACTTTTTAAATACATTACTGGAATGCCAGTCAAAATCAAGTATAAAAAAACAAGCAGCACTCAAGTCAAACCACTTCTCCTTGCAGTGCAGTTCCAATTATAATTTATATTCAGCTTTATAAAATTACCAAGTAACATGCTGAAAGTAGCAATCTGTGATACCCCAACTGTAAAAATGTTTCTTATCCAAAAAAGATCTGCTGCCTGACAACAACTATCTACTTGTTTCATGGGGAAGACATGATCAAAGTAAAAAATGAACAGCAAACAAGAAACAAGCTCAAGATACATTGCTTAAAGGATCACTGCACAAGTTATGGACCACACATAATAGATTAGCATTCTGTTTAGTTTATGGGCAAAGCCTGCAAAGATGACTGCAAGTCTCCAACAAAATATAATGAGCTTCTTCAAATACTGTAATCCTGTCCTTTATTACAAATACTGTAATATGCATTTCATTACCCAAGTTATCTAGTTATATAAATATTCTCTGCATGGCAACAAAAAATGCTATCAATATTGGTAATTCATTAACAGTATGCTTATTAAAACTTACTTGCATCTTACAATCTCTGACAAGCTTACCTGATGGTCATTAAAGCATTGCTACCTAAACACAGAGCAACAGGGCACTGCGACAGCATTCATTTTCTGAATAATATGAAGCATAAATCAATGGTATAAAAATATGACAGAAAACCAGAACATTCTGCAAAATCAAGGACAGATGAAAAGCCACTGCTGTACTTGTGCCCTCCTTGGATGGGGGGATACTCTGCACACTTACACTGCATAACTGCCCCTTGTCTTGCTTGGACACATCAAGAATCACTACATGGGGGAGTGGGGTGCAACAAGTATGTCACAATTTGAAATGTCTCTGGCTGACGGTGATGGCTCTGACACTCATACCTCTCAACCTCAGAGCAAGAAATCTGGACAAAGCCATACATAGAAGTGGGACACAGGCCCAAAAATAAGGAAAATTTTTAAATATTGCTCTTATAAACTTAGAAAGATAATAGAATAGTAGTAGGTCTTGCACTGGTATGAATTTAATGAAGGGTATAAAATCTGAAACTCAAATGTCTGCCATTATTTTCTAACTTCAATCTTTAATGATTTGCCTCTAATTTGACAGAAAACCACAATTTTATGAAAAACGGACCAAAAATGTGATGCAAAAATATACAATTGCCACACAATACAGCTGGGAACCTGCCAAAGAAGGGACACCTTTTTAATATTAGTACTGTTAACTTGAGTAGCTGACAAAATTAGAGAATCTACATGCATTTCTGAAATAAAAGTAATCTATAACTCTGATCATTACAGTTATTTATAATTGTAAACCCTCCATGTTTTCTTCCAAAATTGCTATTTTGTGGAGGGATTATTAGGGGGAGAGCAACATTTTGAGCCCAAATTGGGGACAGTTGAGAGGTTTGGATATTCCTAATTCTATAAAGCGATTTGTTTGCACGCACCTCTCAACCTTTTAATGCAGGAAATCTGGACAAGGTCAAATATATTGGGGGAACATACAAGCAGTCCTAAAAATTGCTCTTGTATAAACTTAAGACAGTTGATATAATAACCGACAGTTGATAAAATAGCAGGTCTTGCTTTAGCATGCATTTTTCTGAAGGTTATGACGTCTGAAACTTTATGTCTGTCATTATTTAGTGACTTAATTCCTAAATGATTTGCCAGAAAACCACAAATTTTATGAGGGACAAACCAAAAATAAGAAGCAAAAATCTATTCATTCTGCAAAAATTTGGACAGTTGAGAGGTATAGTTTAGCCAGGGCTGTCTTGAGTTTTCTGACCTTTCCCTCTCACAAAATCATTTTCGAATGGAGCCTATCCCCTGCAGCCATTCCAGTGCCTCATTCCTTGGTTATTTTGCCCCATTTACCATAAACACTAATGTGCATACTGCTTTACTTCTGCAATGATCTGGATTTCATTTGAAAGTTTTATTTTGCATTTTACAGCATAAACACTAATAAATATCTGCTAAACAAAGCAATGCAGTATCACAATGAAAATAGACTTGGCATTACAACTTCTCTGCCCTTGAAACTCACATTCATTGAAACAGCATTGAAACCCACATTTGAAGAAAATACATTTTGCCAGTGGCAGATAAAGATTAACTTTGGGCTGTTTTCAAATCATAGGCCCCTTGCACATGAAACATACACGTGCTCTTTGATACACCTTCCTGATTGTATTAAATTATATTCCTTGAACAATACAGTACAGTTGTTAGAGGGCGTTTTAAATTTATTGTTTTGAACATTTTTCCAGTAAACAATGAAGCAAAATACATGCACCAATAATGACAAAACTGCCCAATTCAGAACATTTCCATCATACAAGTCTACTCAGACTTCTACAGTCTACCAATAGCAGTAAATATGCACAATCTCTGAAGTAGTAAAAGTCATCTAAATAATTTCACATTAAAGAAATCTGTAACTAATGAAGAGTTTGCTGCTAGCAAACAACTTTATATGTCATTGTTTCATCTACAAATAAAGAGCCTGTTGCCCTTAAGGAATAAATTGCTTATGTTGCATTACAAAAATGATAAGCTAGTAATATTGAAATAGGGAATGGATGGCAAACTGATAACAGGTTGATAGCTACTAGGTATCTTCACCAAAAAGAACTGCAGCATCCACCCCCATTTACAACACAGTACAGTATCAGCAATGCATCTACCTACTGTGGAAGTAGAACCCCCAGCCTTCTGCATCAAGATGCAAGTACACTACCTGTTGCGCTATTAACAAATACAAGCAGAATCAGCATAAGCAGCACTAAACTTTTATTCCCCTGCAGCTCTCAGCTCCTTGTAAAATCTACTCAACACTCAGCTGTATCTCTGAACTTTGCAGCACAAGAATTCTGGAAAAGCCAACATTTCTGGGGGGGTGGGGGGGGTGGGAGACAAAAGCCCAAAAATCAGGGACACATTTTAAACATTGCTTGTATAATGTTGGAAAGTTGCTAAATAAAATGCTGTGTTACCACCAGACATAATATCACTGCCAAGTCTGGAACCCAGGACCCTGTGCAAAACAGTCAGAGCAACATACCACTATGCCAAATCAGCTGTTTTGTGAAAAAGAGGAAGACTGAAACTTAAATGTCTACCATTTAGTGAATTCAGTTCTCACCATAGCTCTCAACCTTAGCACAAAAAACCTGGACGAAGCCAATAATGGGGGAATACAGTCCAAAAAAAGGGACAAATTTCAAATATCCATCTTATAAACTTAGAAAATTGCTAGAATAAAAGGTTTTGTGTTACCATGTACTTTCTGAAGAATATGAAGTCTGAAATTCAAATGTCTGTCATTTTTATTTAACATTTGTTAACCAGGAAAGTTCGACTTGGAACAAAAGCCAATTTCTAGCAAACTCCCAGGGAGAAACACTCCAGACACATGTCTTTGTAAGATGAGAGGACATGATGACTCCACACAGGAGGCATCCCAGCCAAGAATCAAACCAAAGAAGCTGTAGCTGTCAGGCAACAATTCTACCACTGCACCACTGACTGTGTAAGGAAACAAAAATACATAAACCACAGATTTTAAGAGGAACAGAACAGAACAAATATGAGGCAAACATCTGTACTAAGATGGGAGGACATGCAGACTCCACACAGAAAGCACCTCAGCCAAGAATCAAACCAGAGAAGCTGTAACTATCAGGCAACAATGCTACCCTACACCACTAACTGCACCACTGACTGACTAACAAAAATATAGAAATCACAGATTTTATGAGGAACAGACCAGAACAAATATGAGGCAAAAATCTGCAATTTTTTTTACAAATGGTGGTGGGTAGGGAATTCAGGCCCTTGCCAACTGCATACAAGGTACAGGGTTAAAGCCTGAGGTATTCCCTATCACACCACCAGAGTTCTCTCTAGCCACCAGTATATAGCAACTGGGGCCTCATACACACACACACACACACACACACACACACACACACACACACACACACACACACACACACACACAAAACTCACCTTCATCTCTTTTCTGCCGATGAGCGTGAGCATAACACATCCATTGAGACAAGAAATCCAGTCCTCTATAATATCCATTGAGCTCTGTACTGTAGACAGCAAATCATACTAATGAAGTCCTGTGTACATTAGCTGCAGCGCTAGTTAAATGCGATTGGTCCAACACACCTTGTTAGCTGCTGTGCTAGTTAAATACACCTTGATTGGTCCAGCCTGCTGCTGCTGCAGTCCGGAGTGCCTCCATTCTGTGATGTCACCACCGCACAGACTGCTGGGCATCTCCAGGGCAGAGATGCCTTTCCCCCTATCTAGACTGCTGAGAAAGCAGTCTGAGAGTGTTCCCGTGCGTGCGCACATGCGCGGAGTACTTCCAGGAATTGCAGCAATCGTAACATACTTTGTTTTTGTGTTTCTTTACTTTTACTTTTTTGTTTTCTAGGTGGGAGGAGTGCAGTTCTGCAGTACTATAGCACGAGCCACCCCTGACTGAATGTAAGTGACATTGATCATGCAAGACTGCTGGCATTTGGAAATTCTGCTAAAGCACAGTTGTGTAAGTAAACTTACAGTAACAGCAAATGTTTTATTTCTTGCAGAGCATATAATAGCCATCCAGCTTCCAAATCTTTAGGGCACCCTCCATGTGTCCATTCTGTTGATAGCTCAAACATCCAAGGGAGAAAATCAGTGATCTGGGCACCAAACCCTTCAGAGCTTTCTTGCCAAGTGAAGAATGAAGAATTGATCCCCAAAATATGTTAATGCTATGCATACAAAATCAATGTCCTGACTCTGGAAAATAAAATCATATAAAAATAAGGGGGATGGTGACAGGGAAAGAACAGCTACTGCAGCAGTGTCCTATTTGAACTTCTCATGTTATGGTAAGTTTACTTATACAGCTGTACTAATGCTCATTATTAGAGCACTGCTGTAGCTATATTTGAAGAATGACAGCGTTTAGAAAGTTTGGGAGGAGGAAGCATGAGGGTCCAGGAGACCCTGGAGAATGGTTCTACTAAAGCCTGCTAAAGACCAGGAAAAGGAGTCTGTGTAAGGAGTCTAATTTATAGTTCTTTGTGAAAGTATATACAGTGGACTGAATTGCTGCCTCTAGAATACTTCTAGGGTCCACTTCTTTCCAAAAAGCCACTAAAGAAGCCAAGGCCCTTGTAGAATGTGCCTTGACTAGTGGCAGATTATAATAAGGGTGAAATAGGTGTCTGTCCAGGTGGCCAGCCAATTATTTCTAATCACGCCTCTAAAGTGACCAAAAGTTTCTAGTCTCTCTGTTTTCCACAGTAGCAGAAGGTGCAAATGCAGTAACAGTAGCACACATGAAGGAAGCACAACCATGAGCACTCAAGTGCAAGAATCAGTACTTTACTGAATGAATGGCTTGGTTGGCTAGAAAGGGGTGCACTGAAGAATGTACTAAGTGGTCAGGCTTGACTGAAGAGAATGACTTGAATCCTTCACTGGAATGGCTGGAATCTTTCACTGGAATGACTGGAATCTTTCTTTGGAGCACTCATCTTGAGAATGGCAAAGATCTCCCTTGTACAAGTAAGAGTATGTTTTGTGTATGTTGCAGAAGTTAGTCTAGTGCGTGTCCTCTGATTTCCAGAAGTTTAAACAGATTTATTTTTATGTATAATCAGGAGTACTGGCTGGTTAAGTGACTTGCTCAGATTCACACAGAAGGCAAATGCAGTTAGAAAGAATCAAACATTGTATCCTTGACTATATGAAACAGCTCATTAAGAGCTTAAGCTTTAATCCTCAGCACTAACTGCCAGACATGCACAAGGGTGGCACAGTGAATCAGCAGATAGCATTGTCTCCTCACAGCAAGACATTCTCTGGTTCAATTCTCAGCTGGGGTACCTTCTGTGTGGAGTCTGGATGTCCTTCCTGTGTTTGTGTGGGTTTTCTCTGGGTGCTCTGGTTTCTTCCCACATTCCAAAGGCACATGGCAGGTGACTTGGACACTCTAAATTGGCTATAGGTGTGAGCATGTAGTATGGAAAAACAACCACTGCAGGGCTAGCCATCCAGTGGTGTAAATCTTGGTTCTAGATGATTGTCACTGTTAAAGTGACACCCTGACCCTATATGTAAAAATGGGAAAAAGGAGTTGTGGATGGATGGATTCACACATGTTCATTTTTTGATGAATCAATGAAAGTCAAATGTCACGCTATATTTATGCTCTGCTTCTTGTGGTCAAAGAAACAAGATTTGAACCCTTTCACTTCCACTTGCCTAGTGTGTGACTAGCAAGCAGAAGTGCCAGAAGGTGTTGAAGACTGGGGTGGCGGAGGGTGAGAGGGGCACTTAGTGAAATAAAAAGGGCAATTATTTTTAAAACTATGTACTACCACAACATAGGTTCACTTGGAAGCCATTTTAAGCTTAGCCAATTTCCCTTTTGGTGCTTGAATTAACATTTCCTGATTACCTAGCCCATACATGTTAATTGTATATTACTCCTAGTGAGAATAACTGTGATCATACTATAGACAATTTGAGGGGACCCATGTAAAGGATGCAGCATTTAGGAACTGCCACTATCCATTAGTGGCATGAGGGGAAATCCTGGAGTACATTTTCTATTACCCATCCTTAGATCCAACTTGTATTTGAATATGGACAGGGATGAGCTTTGTTTTACTTGAATGAATAGTCTGTTCTGGAACAGTGGTAGCCTCTGTGATATATAGCCATCTCTCCACAACATTCAGTTTAGATACCTGGACTGAGTATTTCTGATGCCATTTGACTTGCTGGTGTTCAGTAGGTTCAGCTGTAGTAGGTCGGAGGATGCCTTGTATGCAAGACATGTCACCTCTAAGCACTCTGCAGGATACTGAGTATAGTGATAAATCTTTGAGGTGGTCCATGCAAGACCTATTGTTAGGACTTGTATCCTTTTAGTAAGGTATCTCTGTGGGTATTCCAATTGATGCATAGGTCTGGGCAGATACATGCCAAAGTGGGCATTATACAAAATGATTGACCTAATGAGGGCTTTGTAAATGGGGACAATAACATCTCTAGATCTAGTCACAATCAATTTGTTTATAAGCTGCGGAATATAGAAAGACTTGCTTATGACTCTGGGCACATATTGGTCAAAAGTTAGATCACTTTACACACAAGTTCCCAAATGCCAAACAACTGGGTCAGTTCTCAGGGGACATTGTCAATTTGGCAGTTCCCCTGGAGTAAATGACTTCCCAAAGGATATGATAATGTATTTCTTGGAGTTTAGTTCAAATCATGATTCTGGCACCAGTTATTGTTTGGGGCAAACCTTCCTGCATGATGGTTAAGTCATTTGGAGATTCAATAACTGCGCCTAGCTTGCAGTCATCTCAAACTTAGTTGACCAAAGCCCTTTGGTATTTCCTTTTACTTTGCAGATGTGTATGCCAAACAGAAAAAGTCTCAGCACGAAACCCAGGGGGACTCCATTGGTGAATGGTCTCTTTCCCTATTTTGATCTCCTGCATCCTGTGAGCAAGCATACATGTATGCATTCTTTGATTCACCCTCCTAATTGCATTAACCTGATTGTATTAAATTATATTCCTTGTATAATAAAGCACCACTTGTTAGAATGTGTTTTAAATGTGTAGTTTGGAACAGTCTTTTAGTAAGCAATGAAACAAAATGTATGAACCAATAATGACAAAAATACCCATTTCAGAATATAAAAGGCCACTCAAACTTCTGTCATTACAATCCACCAATATCAGTAAATATGCAAAATCTCTGCAGAAGTAAGTCATCTAAATAATTCCACATTAAAGGGATCTGTAACTAATGAAGAGGTTGCTGCTAGTAAACAATTTTTATATTTCATTGTTTCATCTACAAAAAAAGTGCCTGTTGCCCTTGAAGAATAAATTGCCTATGTTACATTAAAAATGATAAGCTAGTAATTTTGCAATGGGGAATGGATGTCAAACTGATAACAGAAACATAGTTAATATGTAACTCCTCCAAAGGAGGACATTCATAGGACTGCAGCATCCACTCCCTTTAAAATACAACACAGTACAGTGATCCATCTGCATACTGTGGGAGTAGAACCCACAGCCTTCTGCATCAAAAGTGAGCATACTACCTGTTGTGCTACTAACAATGCAAAAAGCTTAGCATAAGTAGCACTAAACTTCTCTTCCCCTGAAGCTCTCAGTTCCTTGTAAAATCCACTTGACACTGAACTAAATCTCTCAACTTTACATCACAAGAAATCTGGAAAAAGCCAACATTTATTTGGGGTGAGGGGCAAAGGCCTAAAACCAGGGACACATTTTACATATTGCTTGTATAATCTTAGAAAGTTACTAAAATAAAGTGTTATGCATTTCCTGAAAGATAGGAAGACTGAAACCTAAAGGGCTATCATTCTTTAGTGAATTTAGTTCTCACTGATTTGCAGAAAAACACACATTTTAAGAGGAACAGACCAAAAGTATGAGCCAAATATTCTGTGAAAATCTGGACAGTTATGAGCTATGGACTCAAATTTCTGAATCACAAGTGGTGGTATGGGTGGAGAATTCAGGCTCTTGTTTGAGCCTGAGTAACCCTAACCACCAGGTATACCTAACTGGGGCATTTTACACACATACACACACACACACACACACACACACACACACACACACACACACACACACACACACACAGGAGCAGCATAGCTCCTGCAAATAAAAGAACAAAACTCAACTTACTGGCATGACCCTGGTAGCACCAACAGAACAGTGACAGCATAAGTCCTGTAACACAGAGCAATAAGAGAACAAGAACAGCTAGTTTGGTTAGATTAACTTCTGCAAGTGAATCCATGTTAGCATGAAAACTCCACTTCATAAATTTTTCCCGACAGGTCTTGCAGCTGTAAAAGTGTGGGGGGGGGGCTCCCCCTTCACCTGGCTCTATGGTTCCAGCACCCATGCTAACAAGCTGTAATTGATGGTCACATCTGTGTGTGTCTATATAAATATTCGGTTCCTGCATCCCACTACTCCACTTTTAACTTATGAATTAGCATATGGGGTTAGAGCTACTGTTTCCTGTGCTAATGGTGTAGAGTTTGAATCCTTTTCACTTTAGTCTCGGTTAATGTAGAGGGTTAAGGCGGTGAACCTAGTTAGTGTGGTATAGGGTTTGTTTTCCCCAACCCTTGTTTGCCTCCTGTGTGATCCTAAGCAAGTCACGTAACCCAACAATGCTTTAAGGCAACTAGAAATTTGGGTCCCTGGATTGCAAACCTAGTAAATGTATATAAACCAGAGTAGTTATGGTGTAAAGAAAAGAAAATGATTGTAGTAAACTACAGCGTCATCATATGAGCGTTATTCAGTCTTCAGTTTCCTTACCTTGTTAAATGTTGAGTGTGTTTATTATTTGACTGTGAATACAATGGACAGCATGAAGTCTATGAGTTTAAAGTTAGCATTTTAACTATGATTACATTTTTTTAATTTAGGTTTTTTGCAGACATACAGGTGTGTAAGGTACAGTATTTGGGCTACAGGTTGAGCATTAAGTGCACATGAATGAGGCTATGAGGTGCACTGCTTCGTATAGTACAGGGCTTGATTCCCAAAGCTTTTATTTGTCTTCCTTATGACTCTGAAAAATTACTTCAGCAGGCAGAACTCCTGGGCTGCTCCTGAAAAAGGACACTTGTGTCCAGTGGGCTGCCCCAGGCTGTTAGAAAATGCATTATATGTTTGTCTTTTGAATTCCTGCTTTCTTCAAATAGCTGCTAATTAGTGCTTCATTATATGCTATTTTTTATGAATCCCAGCACATATTTTGTAGTTTAATTAGTTGCCAGATGTATTTTCACAAAATGTGAATTCCAAGGGAAGATATGTTTTCTGTTACTCATGCTGTTTAGAAAATGGCTGTCAATATTTTTGTTGTAAAATCTGAAAGGAAAGTTTTACATGAAATCCAAATCTATGTTACAATTGTAAAGTAAGAAAGACTGTATGTACACTGTAAAGTAAGAAATACTGCATGTACACTGAAAAGTCAGAACACTTTTTTATGGTACTTGGAGAGAGAGAGCTAAATGGTGGGATATTGGTGTGGCTGGTAGGGGCGTGTATAGGGATCCATTAGACCATGATCCTGCTACAACAATGCATCATTTAGGTAAGTCAGACCTGCACTGAGTGATGTCAGAGGAGATATGTATTATTGATGACAGGAAAGACATTGATAGATCAAAAGTGATATATAGGTATCCGGCAAGCACGTTAGCTCCCCCTCCCAAAAAAAAAACCCAAAATGTTTTATGCAGTGATATTTCTGTTTTTTGTGTAAATTATGGGTTGTTGAACAAAAGCTGCTGCGGTACCTATATTGCCTTTGATTGTTTTGCTTTACTCATTGCACTAAAGAATGAATTAATTCATTAACAGGCCTGAATTGTGTATTATTGCCAGAATATGTTGCATTTTAGTAATATATTTTTGCATTACTTTTGTTACACCGTCCTGCAACTGAGACTGGGGTTGACATTTGTCAGGTTAGTATAACCTGCATTATTTAGAGTGATGATCAGAAATGTCTGAATTTTCAGCAACCATTTAGCAGTCATTGCATATTACTACAATACAGTCTTATCTACAAGGTCTGATTGTAAAGGATTTCTGTTAAAATCATTAGACTGTCTGGCAGTTAATGAAGGGGACTAATGTTCTGACTTGTTAATCAGCCACTCCATGTCCCATGGGTGCATTCATTTACCTGCTGAGTGACCTTGATCAAGTTATTTACTTGAATGTGCTTTAGAGCAATTGGGAATTTGTGCTAGGCTTCTTAATTGCCTCTTGGACTCATACCTCTCAACCTCTCAGTCCAAAAAATCTGTTCAAAGGCTGACAAAATGGGGGGACAAAGGCCCAAAAATTGGAACTATTTTAAATATTACTGTTATAAGCTTAGAAAGTTGCTAGAGTAACAGGATTTGTTTTAACATACATTTTCTGAAGGATTTGAAATCTGAAACTCAACTGTATGTCATTATTTAGTGACTTCAGTCCTCACATCATCCCAGTAATTTGTCAGAAAAACATAGATTTTATGATGAACAGACCAAAATTTTGAGCCAAAAATCTGGACATTTCACGAAAATCTGTACAGTTAAGAGGTATGCTTGGACTTCATATCTAGTAATTAACTTTAACCTGTGGTTATTTTTGCCAGCCATTCCTTATTTTAAAGTTAATTTAGTTCAGGAAAGGTTATGGCAATATCATCAGCACACCAATTTTAATGCAACATAGGTCATTTATTCTGTAAGGGCAGCAGGCACTACATTTGTAGATGAAGCACTGAAGTGCAAAGTTGTTTTCCAAAAGCAATATTGGCATATTAGCAGTTCTCTTTAATGCGGAATTGTTCAGATAACTTTTACTTCTGCAGAGATTGTGCGTTTTTACTTAGCATATGTTATCAAGCGATTACTATTTCTTATGCTTTCATCATGTATAATCATCTATTTAAACTGCACAATGCATAGCTGGGTCTTAAGGTGGGATGCTAGGGATCTTTATACAATTTCATGTAGTTCATCCAAAGCTACCAATAAAGTACATGTATTTCTGCATAACAATAAGGGCTGTATACAGTTAACAAAGCGGCTATAACTGCTGGTGGGAGTGTGACGCTATCTGTGAATGAAAGTACCTTATCCTGTTATCATCTGATCATTTTTAAACAGTCTTTAATCTGGTTTGCAGGGCTAGTGTGCATGTGTGTGTGTGTGTGTGTGTGTGTGTGTGTGTGTGTGTAGTAAGTTGGAATAATTTGGCTATTGTGTATTTGTGTGAAACAAATCTGAAATGTGTGACTGCTCATTATTATTGTTGTTTTTTTTTTACACAAATATATGTGAAGGACACGGTTAACGATGTAACTATATGGCTGGGTTTGGGGGATGTCTGTAGATGAAAGATCCTTATGCTCTTACAATCATTTTTAAATAGTGTGTAATCTGGCTTTGCAGCACTAGTGTGTATGTATACGGGAATGCTTTACTATGGCTAATTTGTGTTTGTGTGAAACAAATTTGATGTATGTTACTGTGGATTACTATTGTTATTGTTATTAATTATTGACACAGACATCTGAGAAAGGTGCATTCAGCAATGCAGCTATAATTACTGGGCTTGGGGGATGTCTGCAGATAAAATGACTGATACAGCTGAGTTGATAAAATTAAAAAGTCATTAATCTGTCTTTGCAGGATTAATGTGTATTTATGTAAAGTGGATTGGAATACTATACTGCAGTCATTTTTTATCACAATCACACATGTAATATACACAGAGTTAATGAAGTGGCCATAATTGATGACTAAAGATGCTGTTGGATTATAATGACAGGAGTTTGAGTGGCCTTTTTGTCTGATATATTCTGAAATGTGTACTTTTGTCATTATTGCTTAAAGGATTTTGTTTTACTGCTTATTGGAAAAATATTCAGAACTACAAAAGTAAAAGACACTCTAATATTACTGTATTAAACAAGAACTATAATTTAAAACAATAAGGGAGGAGAGATGAATGGAGCACCTCCATTTGTGCATGGTCCTAAAAATGTATGCATGGGCTCATGGTCTGAAAATAGACTGGGGCAGAAGGTACACTTAATCTGGCACTGGCCTTAACTCTTACTAGAAATGACTTGTTATAGTAAGAATAACAAAAAGAAATAGCAAGGAAAAAACATTTGGAAATTGTCTGCTTTGACATTGGTTGTCCTTTTTCAAATATCTGATCAGAATATCTAAAGGTTTTAGTTCTGTCAAGATAATATCTGAGTTGTTTGTGGAAATCCAAAGTATGAAAAATCTTTTCTCCCTTATTTCTAGGCTCTGGAAAGAAGGCAGGGCAATGCATGGTTTAGCTCAAAGTATACCGGGATACTACTTTAGGCATAGATGATGGATTTGTTATCAAAGAAAGCCCATCTTTGTGAAAATGAGATAAAGTTGACCCACTATAAGTGACTGAAAAATAAGACACTCTTTTTACAGAGGTAAGAACAATAAGTAACACTGTCCTCCATGTTAAGAACGACAAACTAGCCTGATGAGCTGGTTCAAATGGAGCCAGTCTTAATGTTTACTTAAAAATGAGATCCCAAAGATAAACCACTTGCTTTCTAGGAGTGTGGGTATGAAGAACACCTTTCAAAACAGGTTGACATGAGAGTGCATTGAAACAGAGAAATCTATGGGCAAATATGCTAAAATAGGTGAAAGACAATCCTTGATGGAGGATTAAGAAATGCTGAAGGGTAATAACTTGCACAAATATTGTAGAACCAAAGAAATGCTGGCCTTAAAAAGATCTTTTTGTTAATGTGATAACAACAGAAAATATTATTTCCTAGTGGAGGAATTATTTGCCTCCTTTGATATCTGCTGCACATCCTCAGAAAATAGTTCCCCGAGTGGTATTAAAATTATATCATGTAGTTAGTCATTTGAAGATGTTTTAATATGCGATGTATCAAACAACTCCTGTCTTGTGTCAGTAGGTTCACTCTGTGAAGAAGCTGGTGGTAGTAGGGATTGGCCATTTTCAAAAGAAGGGAGAACTGCTGTTGGCTGAATCATAAGGAAGTCCCCACGGCGATCTTGTGAGAGTCCTTAATCTTCAAAATGACCCCAGATATCAATGGAAAGGATGGAAAGGAATACAGGGACATTCCCTTTAATAGACATGAGGATGTATCTGTTTTCCAAGCCTGCTTGCAATGAGTCCTGGAGTAGAATTTTTCCAGTTGTTTGTTTTGAATGGAGGTGAACACATCTATCTGAGGTGTTTCTCACAACTAGATGAAAACCTGAAAGACCCCTGATTCAATTTCCATTCATGAGGGTCAGTACTGGTCCTGCTTAGCTTATCTGCAACTAAGTTCTGCTCTGACAGAATGCCTGTAGAGAGAGATTATGTTGAATTGCTATATTCCAGGCTACCATTGCTAATCTGCACAGTGAGTATGATCTGGAACCCCTACATATGTTTATGCACCACATCACTGTGGTGTGTTCTGTGATCACTTGTAGAGGTTCTGAGGACCACAGATGATTGAGAAAGTTGAGTGTATTTAGTACTACCAATATTCTTCGATGTTTATCTGTTTTGGCCTGTCTTATTTGTTCCAAGGATCCTGCACGTTTACCCTCAAAGACACAAACAGCCCCCCAAGCAAAGTCTGTGGCATCTATTGTTATAGACTGTAGTGAAGCATGAAGGGAGAATGGGAGACCTGTATTCAAATAAACCTGGTCCCTTTACCAAAGCAGTTCTTTTTTTACACATTCCAGAGCTGCAATTTGAAAAGCCAGGGTGTGTTGATTTTGGTGCCATACAGATTTTAGTTACCATTGAATCTTTCTCATGTGGAATCTGGCTAGAGGAATCATAAGTATCTTTGATGCCACAAATCCTAAAACTCCCAAAAATTTGCTTGCTGATGTCTTCAACTGAGTGGAAAAACTCAGGAGTAGATCTAGATATAGAGCTATTTTTTCCTGTGGGAGAAACGCTTTTTGAATTGTTTCCAAGAGACACTACAGGTCCAGGAATACTATTCTGTGGGATGGAAATAGAATTTTTTGAATGTTCTCATGGAAACCCAGGCTGTGACGGAGATGTCCTAACCAAGTGAGAGATTCATGACACTTTAGAAAAGACTCTATAAAGATAGACAAGTTATCTAAATACAGAACATATGAATACCTTGCACTCTGCAATAGGCTTCGCATATACCCTTGCAACAGTGGATAACCCAAATGATAATGCAGAGGGCTAAAAGTGTAATTCAGAAAAAACATCTTAAGAAACACATGAAATCTCAGGATGTGCACAATAAGCATAATTTAACTTTAGTGTTCCCAAAAAATGAAATGGGGGATAAGAGGTAGCAGGTTACAAAAGGATAGCATTTTGAACTTTGGAACTTTCACAAACTGGTTGAGAAAGGAAAGATCTAGGACTGGTCTTCGTGAAACTTTTTTTGGGTACCAGAAATATACTTGAATAGAAAACCTTTCCCTACAGGTAAGAGAGAGACAGGTTCTATTACAACTTGAGCCAGCAGATCCTGAATGACAGAGGAAAATAAAGTTGTTTGATCTAGTGACTGAAAAGGAATCTCCTGAAAAGGAGATAGGTACTACTGCAATCTATACCCACGATGGATGACTCAGAACCCATTTGTCTGAGATCACTTGTCCCAAAGAGTAAAATGGAGATAAAGAGTTTAGGGAAGAATTTAGGGGTTACCAGGGTAGGGGAGGAGGCACATTTTGTATGTAGTTATTTCAACTTGTTGGACTGTCCTTGTTTCTGGGAGCTCCCGTCACTTCTTTTTAAAACCTCATTAAGACTAATTATGTAGCTTTTTTTATAAAAGGATCTTGAAGAAACATTTAACACACCTAGATAAGGGAGGCTGAAAAATCTGAGTCACCCCTTGAACTAGTTTTCAGGACCTCAGCAGCAGATGGTCTAAATACAACCTCCCTATCAAGGTACAAATTTAAAATTTCAGCTTTTATACCTTCAGGTAAATTTTGAGAACATAATCATGCAAATCTTCTTGTAACAGACCCAGTAGCTGCTGAGGTATCAGCTAAGTCATTGTAACACTTCAACAAATATTGGTTTACTTAAGAAACAGAAGCAATAAGAACATTTAGAGGATATTTACCCTCAGATGAAGGAAAAGTGGCAGTTATGTTCTTCATATTGTCAAAAGAAGCAAGTAAAAACTTTAACATGTGAGCCTGACAATTAAGAATTCTAAAAATAAGAGTGGCAGATTAGCACACTCTTTTCTCAAATCTGTCAAAAGATTTCACATCCTTGTCAGAGGGAGAGAGATTAACATTTGCCAAGTATTTCACTGAAGAAGGATTTAACAAGAAAATCAGTGGAGGGTCAGATCAGGGATTAGAAAATAAAGTATTCATAAAAATGTGGAGCCTTATTCAGTCTGTCTACCTTCTAAGAGGCTGTAGGCTGGCTGTCAAGCATGTTGCAGGTTGTAATAAAAACAACTGCCAAAACTGATAGAACAGGAAGGACAGCAGTAGACTAAGGAAATTCCAGCTGTAATAAATCATAATATTTTTTTCAAAGAAACGGTAATGTCATTTTGTTCCCTCTGAAAATATTGATTTATTTTAGAGATGCTTTCAGAGAAGGAAAAGTCATCATAGGGAAAATAAGAAGAAAAGCTTTACTCAGAAACAGAATTAGTTTCATTGCCTGTTTATCACACTGTGAATCTTCAGAAACAAAACAAAATATTTTTCTTATACCAGATGAACTAGAATGTGAAGGGTTAAGAGACTAACCTAAGCCCTGACCTAAGCCCAATAAGTCTTCCCTATCTAGAGTGACAGTGACAAGGAAAGATAAATGCTTAACTTTCTCCTTTTTTTTACAAGGAATATGCATAGAAATAACCCAATTCATGTCAGGGACATCACACCAGAAAACAGGCAAATTTGTCCAACCAGGCAGAGAAGCATTTCTTGCTTCATCCTCCAAAACTGATGAGTGTTTCTTCCATGCCTACAAAGGACACTCCAACTGCAAAGGACAAGTCTAACCTTGGGAGATGGGAGAAAGGAAATTCACCCCAGGGATCACGTCAGTCGCCCTGCTAGACAGGGGTCCAGGAAAGTAAATAATGTGGGAAGAAATAGCCAGGGAATTGTTATGGCTAGGCTTGTATAGGCCCTAGGGCTGATAGCCTAGTACCAACCTATGAACCTATGAACCTATGAACCTATGAACCTCTGGTCCATGGAGGCTGAAGGGACTACACAAGAGTAATGCAAGGAAAAAAATTAGTTCTTTGAGGCACCTGAAAAGGCCACTACAGTGTCACCCATCTGTAGCTGAGACAAAGAAGCAGCTTGCTAAACTGGCAAAGGCTGTCTTATAATTTTCTTTTCCTTGTGTTCAGAGGAAGTAAATACTGAAGAACCAGTAAGCAGTTACATTATTAATAATACATGAAAGAAGCCTGAAATGTGTTAGTGAAGGCAAGCACCAAAAAAAAAAAAATTGCTGTTTCTTAAAACTTCTAACAGTAACAAGCACAAGTCACACTTGCCTCATCTCCAAAAACTATTTGTAAAATTATGTTTACTTTATTTTTTATTAATAATGTTAAAAATAAAAGTTTAAACTTAAAACAGTAAATTAAACATAGCAGTTTAACTGACTAGAATGTCTTGTGGCAGTCCTAAAAGCAATAAAACCTATCAATTATTATATGGTTATTTTATAAATGTATATATTTTTTTTCTCAGACAAAATAAATGCAGAAGGTTTTACGAAAAGAGAACTTTTCTGCCAAACAATGGAGATGTACTAGATGACAAGTGATCCTCAAAAGCCTGCAAGAAGAGCAATATTTGTGCCCAGCCCACTCATTTTCTCCCTTGACTGATCAAGCCATCAACTGTCTGGACATGTGGAAAGTGCCCTAAAGCTTTGAAAGTTGAATGGCCATTATATCCTGTGCAGGATATAATCTGTTTAACTTAGGTTACTACAGAAGTGATCTAATGATGAACATCACAGTTTATGAGAGTCTGGAGCTCAAAGGGGATCATAACATTTGGAAAAAATCTTTCTCCCTGCTAACAAATAAATGATAGCAATCAAAATGATGAGTACTGTCTAATTTGTGTACTGCATTTATGTGTATAAGAAGAGTGTAATAATAATAAGAATGATTGTATACAATGGATTATGATGAGCTCTTTGATCATAACAAGTTGTTATATATTTTAAAAAATGGATATCAAGGAATTTCCCTCAAAAAATCTGGCTGTAATTCTTTGTAATGCACAGAGCCTTTCCTGATCTTATGCTACTAGTTTTATATATATAAAAAAAAAAATATATATATATATATATATAGCAAAAAACAAGCCCAACAGAACAAAGGATCGTAAATATAAACTCCCAAACACAAGCGGATACCAACTGCACGGCAGACAGAAGTAATTTCAACTCCAGATATTACGTCTCCAACAATGATGGCAAAGGCAGTCAAAGCAGTCACTCTAAAGCATGTACAAAATAAACGATTGACTTCCAAAAACTCCTTTAATCAAACGTAAGCGCTTTCGCGACTCAGAGGTCGCTTCATCAGACGTTAAAAATTTTAAAAACTTACATTGCTCACTTTTATAAAGAATCATCACATCCTAAAATCACGTCATTTCCTGAATTCACAAGAGCCTAAAATCACGTGCGAACAGGTACACAAATAAGTTATAACATGGCACATACTGTTATCTGGTTAAAGCCATGTAGCGGCATGCGAGCATTAGAATGCCCAATACAAAATATAATAAAACAAATATCATAAGACAACATAGGTTGAATAAAAGGAATGTTTAAGCAATATCCCCTACTGAACTCATTACATCCGAACTGCCATTCTGAGACTCCAAATCAATGATTGCCCAGATCCATATCATAAATTATAGATGGACAGGTCCTTCTATGTGGAGAGCATGTCTGAAATGTTAAATTCAACGTCCTATGAGAGGGTCACCCCGGACTCCATACAAAGGTGTTGCTTGACTATATCTAACACATTGGATGAATGTGTGAAAATGGGCATCTTAACAAAGGAGCTGCATGATTATTTCCGGATAGATACACCGCTGCTACCTAGTATCAATGGTTTACCAAAGATACATAAGGATCCCCACAAGCCACCTATGAGACCCATCACAGCGGGAGCGGGGTGGCTGACAGAGCCTATTTCCATCTATCTTGATTATAGGCTAAAACAGGTACTGTCTGAGCACTCACATGTTTTAAGAGACACTGGTCAATTTTTGAAAGATCTGTACAATTGTACTGTGGCCACTGCAGATACAAAGGATATAGTGATGACCACAATGGATGTGGTATCGCTCTTTACCTGCATACCGAACATGGATGGTATACAGATGGTCAAGAGCTTGCTGGCAGAACGTTGGAGTGTGACTGAAACAGACCTGGTGTGCCTTTTGTTGGAGCTCGTCCTTGAGAACAATCTGTTCACCTTTAATGATGGTGTGTACAGACAGACCATTGGGGCTGCAATGGGCACTAGTTGTGCGAACTCTTATGCAAACCTAGTTATGCTAACTTGGGAGAGAGACTATATTTTGCCAAACAGAAATGTCATCTTCTACAGGAGATTTGTTGATGATTTGTTCATCCTTTGGAGAGGCGATATACAATCATTGGTTATGTTTCATGAAACTCTCAACAATTCTTCCAGTTTTTTGAAATTTACGATGGAACATTCTAGTACCTCCATAGATTATTTGGACACTACCATCACCAAATCTGGTGATAATTTCTCCACTAGGGTGCATAGGAAAGCCTGTTATGTACCTTCGTACCTTTCCACTGACAGTATGCATGATCCAAAAATTTTTCCAAACATTGTTAAGGGTCAAGCACTCAGACTGTCACGTCTCTGTTCGAATGATGTTGTTTTTGCACAAGAATTGGACAACCTGAAAGACACATTCATCAACAGAGGGTATGATCCGGGGGTCGTTAATAAACAATGTAAATCTGCCAGTGACCTGAGGCAGAGCCGAGGAAAACCCTTTTTTATGGGTGGACAGCCTACCAAGAAGGATAAACCAGATCATAAACCACTGGTACCTGTGATCATGCCACTTGGAACGAACACAGCTTATGTACAACGGGTCATCAGTGAGAATTGGAGTTCTTTGATGGTAGACCCTCACATTAGAAGGATCGTGGGCAATTGTCCTCAGTATATCTTTAGGAATTGTACTAATTTGAAGCAGATGTTGTGTTTCCCCAATCTGTCCAACTCCAGTTATACCAAGGCACAAGCATGGCAGTTGGGTACGAGGAGGTGTGGCTCATGTACACAGTGTGTATACATTGACAACTCCAGATTTTTTAGATGTCCTAATGACGGTAAATTATGGGAGTTGTGTTATGCAGCTGACTGTAACACCAGGAATGTCATATATGTTGCACACTGCCAGACCTGTTTTTCCTTCTATGTTGGGAAGACGAACAGGTCACTGAGAGAACGAATACGGTATCATCATTATGCCTTTGTGAGGGGTGATAACTACAGTGCAATTTCGAAACACATGCTTGCCTTAGGAGCACAACATGAGTTCCTTTTTCAAGTTCTACAAGTGATACACCCCAAGCCAAGGGGAGGTGACATCATCAATTTAACGGAGGAAATGGAGCTAAAATGGATCTTCAGACTGGGTGCACATAGGTGTCTAGGTCTGAATGAATCTGTATCCATCAGACCTGTTCTTAAGGCCAGACCCGTATAGTAGCACCACTGACATCTCCCTTGGTGATATGCAATAATCACATGTAAACCACACTTGACCCCTATTCATGCCACATCAGTGGCACTGTATAGCCCACTACCTCCACATGCTGGGTTGCGATAGTTCGCTAGATTCGATCTGCACACACAGCTTATGGCCGGCTTAGAGTCTATTGCTGCTTTTGTTCTTTGCCATCTAGGTTTTAATGTGTTAATTATACGTAGCCACTTGACTCTATATGCGCTTGGATGGTTCCATGTTTAATAGGGCGCACTGTTTGCGTACCATGGATATGTTTATAGCCTTTTACTTAACCGTATGTATGATTGACACATTTTTTGATGACTTATTTATGCTTTTTTAGATTTATGCTTTTTTAGATTTATATTGTTGTTGCTATATTACCTATAAACAGGAGTGTTGCTGCAGAGCAATATTGTTGAAGCAAGACCCCATGTACAGCAGGACATGCTGATTCAATAATATGGCTTTGACATGTCGTTTTATTTTGACAGCTGAATATGTCATCTTACATCGAGTGAACCAGTATTTCATGAATGCCCTAGACGCTATGGTAAACACTATAATTTATGATATGGATCTGGGCAATCATTGATTTGGAGTCTCAGAATGACAGTTCGGATGTAATGAGTTCAATAGGGGATATTGCTCAAACATCCCTTTTATTCAACCTATGTTGTCTTATGATATTTGTTTTATTATATTTTGTATTGGGCATTCTAATGCTCGCATGCCGCTACATGGCTTTAACCAGATAACAGTATGTGCCATGTTATAACTTATTTGTGTACCTGTTCGCACGTGACTTTAGGCTCTTGTGAATTCAGGAAATGACGTGATTTTAGGATGTGATGATTCTTTATAAAAGTGAGCAATGTAAGTTTTTAAAATTTTTAACGTCTGATGAAGCGACCTCTGAGTCGCGAAAGCGCTTACGTTTGATTAAAGGAGTTTTTGGAAATCAATCGTTTATTTTGTACATGCTTTAGAGTGACTGCTTTGACTGCCTTTGCCATCATTGTTGGAGACGTAATATCTGGAGTTGAAATTACTTCTGTCTGCCGTGCAGTTGGTATCCGCTTGTGTTTGGGAGTTTATATTTATATATATATATATATATATATATATATATATATATATAGAGAGAGAGAGAGAGAGAAAGAAAAAAGTGTAAGAGATCTAAATGTTTAGCAGTTTTTAAGCTGTAAGTGACAAATGTCTTTGTAGTTGGGGATGGTTTGGCCAGTACTTTGCAAGACAAACAAAACTTCAGGTTCATGAAGTATTTCACAGCACTGACAGCTGTAACATACTTAGTTGTGCCTCACAAACAATAGCCAGAAGCCAAGTTTATTTTAGGTTCTATAACAACTTTAAAAGATGTAATACACTTCACACACTCACAAAAGGAAAGTGCTGAAGTACAAAACAAGATTTTCTATATCCTTGTCTCTTTTGTTCAGTGGCCACTACATATGCTCTCATGTGGGTCTGTAGCTTAATAATGCTTAACAAAACTATGTTAACACCTTTCTTACATCAGAAAAGTGCTAAACAAAGTTGCTTTTTTTCACAAATGCAGAGCATAATCATTGATCTCTATACTTTCATTTTAAGAATTAGTTCAAAAATTTCTCTCAAGGAGTAAGGCAGAAAGCATGTTTGAGATATAGGAGCAGCTCTGAATCTTCCCAATATATAAGCATGTCACCTATTCCTATGTCATCTTACAGTGTATATGTTATGAGCTGTATAGGTACTAATCAGGTGCAGTTTTGTAATGAAAGGTTGCTAACTAAGCACAATAAGATATGTATAATTACATCTATAATAGTTAAGGGAACAACAGGTGCTCATTATACATTTAAGCATTTCTGAAGCAAGTCATTTAGTGAATCATGAGTCATTGAGAAGAGAGATCTGTCTTTATGATGGAATATGAAAGAAATTAGTAAACGAAATGTTAAGCTCCTCCTGGGTGTATGTTGAGTTTATGATTCTAGATTACTGGACATGTGCTTTGCAGTGTTCAGCATATGTGTTTATGGAGTAGAGAACTGCAATTATTTATTAATTTTTGAAAAAAAATGTTGAGATGGAGCTTGCTTTCATTTTTAATCAAAGAAAAAATCGAAGAGTAACTTGGTAAGTTTGTTGCATATTTAGGAAACTATGATACTGAACATGATGATTGATCTGAATTCATCAGTGGGCGAATGCTGTATGAGAAAATTTTTGAGGAAGGGGCTTGCTTGTTTAAGTTAGAAAGCAAGTCTTAACTAGTACTGAAGCAAAGAGAAGTGTAAAGAAGACAACTAGCAGACCTTAGAGTAATACAGGAGCGAATGCAATTTTATGGATAGACAGCAAACTTAGCAGTGTATAATTATAAATATTTAGATGTCAGAAAACTGGGGTCAGAGAGGAACATTTGGAGACTAGATTGAGTAGAAGTCCTCTGCTGTATTGAGGTAAGAAATGACTTAAGTTTACAAGCATTCTTTTTTTTTCCTGAGGGCTAATAGAGAATGTTATTAGCATTGCATCAATTTCAAATATGGTCAACATATTTTTGTAGAGAAGAGTTATATCCACATGATGTTTTGTTTGCATTCATGAGCATCACATCATCATCTGCATATAAAGGAATGTTTAGTTGTATATGATTCTAAGTTAGATTGTTTACATAAAATGAAAATAATAGTGGTCCTAGCACTGTCTTTTTTTTTTGCTTAAATCTTTTATTAAAATTTTGAAAATAAGTAATAAAATGTTACATACACAATATATAAAGAAATTCGATGATTAAACAAATAAGCAATGGATAAGGAATATTAAAAAGATAACAAAGGCAACTCTTTACAAACGTGTCTTCTGTATGAAAACTCTCTATATTTATGAAATTGTCATTGTTACTGACAAATGAATGACTGTTCATTTAGTAGCTCTTTAAGTTTCATCCAGGTGTTGTAAGAGGGATTAGTTCTGGTTGGTGTCGCTTTAATTGTAAGAAATTCCAGAAGACAGACTTCAGTTGCAGGACTTATAAATTCTTTCAAAATTGGAGTCGATTCACTTTTCCAATTCTTGGTGATTGTTTTTCTTGCTATTGATAAAATACTCCAAAGAAGTGAATGGTTTGTTTTTTATGCATATAGGTATTGGAGTATTAAATAAACTTAATGATTTACTTAAAGTAAATTGATCATTAAATAATGCCTGTAAAATATTAATATCATCCAGAATGATTTAATTGATTACAGAAAAAAATATGTGTTGCAAATCTGCTTTAATGTTCAATTTACATTGCCAACAATCCAACATTTTTTATACATTAACTCAATTTTATGCAGGGTAATGAATGACTTATGCATACATTTCCAAGATAATAACTTCTATTTTAAGGAGAAAGTAGCTTGTTTAGAAGATGATATGATCATTTTTTCTTACTCACTTGGATAATAATTTTTTATGGATTTGAAATAATCCCAATAATTTTCTTTGTAATATTTTGCAGTATTTTTAACCACTTTATACATTTTGAATAAAAGTCCTTTCTCTAAAGTATTTTGATTCATCAAAATAACTAGAAGGTCAATGAATTTAGGAGCAGTATTTTTTATTAATGACTGCATTAAGTTAATTTTCTTTTCTTTTGAATATTTACAATTTTGAATATCTAGCCAAATCTTTATTTAAGTTTTTTTTACAAAATCTAGAGTTTGTAACTTTTCTTTATCCATCATCTGAAACCAATATAATATAGTTTTCTTTTTAAATACAGTCATTGAAGTTATATTAAATGTACATATGTTGTTTTGTACATGTGCAATATGAAATGTTAAACAAACATGGTTTATACTCTGGGTTCTTATAAATAAAATGTCTGAAGTTAATCATTATCATATAAATATAGATAGAATTAATTAGTTGATTCCAATTTTCTAAAATATAATCTTTTAATAACCAAATAAATTATCGTTAACTATTGTGTTTTGAAGTAAAAATGTCTGCTGGTTGGATTTTAAGCAAGTGCTTTCTTGCATGTCTTTCCATTTAACATTGTTATTATTTGACAAGAGAGAGATTGTCTTTATAGCTGTTGACAGGGAATGTAATTCTAAATCTGGTAATCCAATACCAACAGAAGACCAATTTCTTAAGTAATGATTTAGAGCCAATCTGGGTTTACTGGGATACCAAATAAAATAAATAAATAAACTAAAAATTAAAGAATTAAATTCTGTTAAAAATTGTCTGAGAGGTGGGAGAGATAATGATTGTATTATGTGTAATACTTTTGATAAAATATTTTTTATTAAGAAAAGTCTCTCTTCTATTAAAAAAACGTATTCCATTTATTGATAAGGTTTTTTTATAATGAATAAACTATTATAATTTATATTTATTATATTTTTAATATTTTCTGTTAAAACTATCCCCAAATTATGAATTTTTTTATCTTCCACAATATACCTAGAAAATATTTCTTCCATATCCTGAGTATTAGTATTAATATGCATTTTTTTTGTTTTCAATAACAGTAAGCCCATAATTATAGGCTGATGATATCAGTACTGCATTTCAATGAAAATGTTAATCATGCAGAAGCCAGCAAAGCAGATGACACTCCACAATTGTCTTTCACATAACCTTGCAAGTAATCTGGAGAAGCAGTTATCAAGGAATTGAAGACACCACTAACATATGAAAAGCATTTAGACTGTATTAGTATTTCAGTAACAGTTTCTTTGCCAGGCCTGAAAGTATTTTCAAGATATACAATACCGTACACATACATTAATTTATATGCACATTTCCTATTTCAGCATATTATATTTGTTAAAGGTCCAAATTCTGTCTGCTTTTATTTTGAATTCTGGCATTCTTCATTAAAGCACTTGGAGTATAATGTATTTATTTTTACAAGTTTCATACTACTATATTTTAAGTGATAATCATTGTTTCCTCAAAAAGATGCATACAGAAATTGAAAACCAGTGTGTTTGATCTCTGAAAGACCATTCTATCATACAATCTAGCAATGCAGTGCAAAATGCAGTTATGTTCACCACTTGTGACATCAAAGTACAAAAGACAAACACATTGAACTGATTGCTGGATTACGATCACACTTTTGTTGCATCAGTCAAGGGAGATGAAGACTCAATTAATGACATTTCCTGAGAGCAATGATGACATTAAAAGCTATGAAATTATTCCACATTTTAACTTTCCACAAATGCAGAAGGAATGCATAGTGACTATTTCCAATAAAACTGGAGACTCATAGACATTTGACATAATGACTCTGAGATTACACATTTACTGTGTGTAACTCATTATAAGTTGCTCACGGAGTACTGATGTTGTTGTATCTTTCGGATTTTTCCTGGTTAGGGGTCGCCACAACGGAACTCCGGTCTGCTAATGATTGGCAGTAGATTTTTATGTACCGAGTTACCAGCCCTGAAGCACAACCTTCAACGAAGGTATGCCCATTCACGCATGTCTCCACACAGAAGACGCTTTAGCTGAGAATCGAACAGGACAACGTCATACTGTGAGGCGACAACACTACCGCAGCACCACCACCGCAGTATGCTCACTGAGTACTGATATCCTTAGGTATTGTTTTGTGAAAGTTTGTAAAACCATTGTACAGAGCTAAGTGTAATATGTCAGATTATGAATGTAAAGTGCAATGCCACATGACATTCCTTATGAACAACATATGAGAGAAAAAAGGAACTGCAAATTACACTAGTGTTATCTTATACATTATAGTATTATGCACCTTATCAATGACTGAATCAGTATCAGAAACATAGTCCAATATGTGAAATAACTGTACTGTTGTGTAATAAAGTGCTTAACTGCAGGAAACTGGTAACTGTATCTGATTTACATATTTGAAAATCTTGTTGGTCTAAATGAAAGAGGTTTTCTGTGAAGCAATTAGGCATATCTACTAAAGGTATGCATCACTTAATGTCTTTCCATACAACGTCCAACCTCAAGTGGATGCAAATGTGGTTGGATGTTGTGCAGAAGGACTTTAAGTGAAGCACAATGTAAAGTATACGGTATTTGCTTAACATCCTAATCTCTTAATGTTCAGTGGGATAGAACCTATCCCAGGCACTAAGCAATGGTTACCTGTACTGTATATAGAACTGTTGTTAGACAAACTCCTACATGGAAAGGTCATTTTGAAGTCACTGCCTAGATGTTTCTCATATTTAGTAATGTACTACTCTGACACTTATTATATTTCTTATGTATCCGTCACCATTGTTTTCATTAGAGACTAAACAGATGCTGTCACATGTCATCAATTGGTTCTAATTAAAGACATACATTAGACTGAGTTATCTTTTGCTAATTGTTTTTTGTGGGGGGGGGGGGGCTGGAACAGGTACTATTACATGTGAGTACTTGGATCTAATAAAAGACATATGCAGAGTGATGCATCTCTCACCGTTTTTTTTATTTTGGTTTGTTTTTTGGAGTTTAAACAGGTGCTGTTACATATGAGCAAAGATAGATAAAATAAAAGACAATTGTTAACAGTGAGGAACAACTGTGGAGCACTTTTGCAGTCACCTAATCTTATGAGTAAAGTTCTCATCATGATGTGCTGAAGGTCAGAATTTCTTCTTTTGACACACCCTACTTGCAGATGGTTTTGAGCAGGGGGTCATAGAAGCTGAAGCAGGTTGTAATGCATGATTCAATGGCTAATGTCCCTGACTTGAATCAGTACTTACAGAGGCTTTGTGGTAATCCACATAAGACATGATATTTATACCCTGTATTCTTTTAGTGAGGAAACTACAGTTATGTAAATAAACTTACCACAACAGTAGATGTTCAAATGATCACTGCTGTAACAGCCTATGCTAAATGCATTATATCCTGCATAATATACAACAGCCATCCAGCTTTCAAAGCTTCAGGGAACCTTCCACACACCCAAACCCTTAGTCAGCCCAGGCTGACCTGACTTAAAAATTAGGTTAGGGTACCAAGCCCTTCAGAGCTTACATGCCAACAGAAAAAGGTAGGCTGATCCTTGAAAGGACTATGCTAGAACCAACATAAAAATGTATGTCCACACTCTGGCATAAACAATTTACCAAAAAATCAAGAGGGGATGGAGAGAGTGAGGGAGCAGCAACTATAGCAGCATTGATTATTTGAACATCTACTGTTATGATAATTTTACTTACATGACTATACTACGTTCATAATCTGATCACTAATGCAGTAGCCTAAGCTATATTTCTGTATATTACCATAGCTTACCAATTTTGGGAGGTGGAAGGGGAAGGATCCAGAAGCCCCTGGAAAAAGGTCTTAGCAAACCCTGAGCTAGACCTAGAGAAGGAATCAAGCTTATAGTGCCTTGTAAAAGTATGTATAGTGGACCAAGTTGAAGCCAAGGCCCTTGTAGAGTGGATCTTGATATTGCCTGGAATAGGTTTGTTGTGTTGAATATAACAAAACATAATAGCTTGAGACAGCCATTTGGAAATAGTCTATTTTGGCACAGGTTGTCCCTTCCTCATACCTTCACAAAAAATGAACAACTAATCCGAAGATCTGAAAGACTGAGTTATGTCAAGTTAGTACCTGAGTTGTCTATGGACAACCAAGGTATGGAGTAACCTTTCTCCTCCATCTTTAGGTTCAGGAAAGAAAATGGGGAGATGGATAATTTGTCTTAAAGTAAACTCAGATACCACTTTAGGCATAAAAGATGGATTAGTTCTCAAAGAAATCCCGTTTCTGTGGAAAATGATTCATCATAAAAGCTTTTAACTCAGATACTCTTCTTGCAGAGGTCAGAACAATAAGAAAAAACAGTTTTCTATATTGAGAACTTCAAGTCAGCCAGATTAGCTGTTGCAAACAGACCACGTGTTTGCTTCTCTGACACAAAATAAAGATCTAAAGGAGGAGCCACCACTTTTCTTGGAGGTCTCTTATGCAAAACCTCTTTCAAAAACACTCTTACATTAGAAAACATTGAAAGAGGAGGATTCCTGGGCAGACATATAGAAATGTCTGATAAATGATCCTTGATGGAGGAGTCCATAGGATAGTAATTCACACAAATGTTGTAAAACCAAAGAAAAATACCCTTGTTGTCACCAGCTAGGAAACCTTTTCCATTTGCTATTGTATGAACGGGTTACATTCATTTACCAGAATTGCACTCAGTCGGATCCAGTTTCCATGAAGGTTGAAATGTGAACGTTGAAAATGCTGAATACCAATATGTCCGGCTGACAAATCTTACCTCCTTCTTGACCCAGGTTAATGCTTGTTCCTAGGTCCAGAGCATTAGGGATTTTTGAATTCAGGATATATTTCGGGCATACCTGAATTCAGCATTTTGAATTTTCATTGAAGTGTTGTGATTATGAGATCACTCGACAGACAGCAATTCAAGTAAATGAATGTAAACCGTAAGAACTTATAGTAGCAGGCTTTCTTGCATCTATTAGTATTTGCTGAATGCCATCAATAAACTTGTTCCTGTAGGGAATTAAGACCCTATAAACCAGGCAGTCGGTTGAAATTGATTGTGGCTGGGATGTATCAAATGTCCCTGATATTGTGTGAGTAGTTCCAGTCTGTGAGGAATTTGTAGTAATTGACCTTGGCACCTTGCATGACTAGTTTCATATGGCTTGACACTTTGTGAACACTATTGGTGCAGCGAATACTCCAAAGGGTAAGGCAGAGAACAGATAATGTGATCCAGTCACACAAAGCCTTAATAAATGCCTGAAGTCTAGCTGAATAGGGATATGATGATACGCATCTTTTAAATCTTAATGTTACCAGGGAACTTAATAAGAAAAAAACCTTTCCCAACCTGTGGAGGAGGAACCAGTTTTATCACTCCCTGAGCAACGTATGTTGAAGGACAGGGGGAATAGAAGAGTCTGGTGGATGAGAAATTACCCTGGAAACCAGGACTTTCCTCCCACTGCCATCTGCAAAACTGATGAATGATCTTCAGAACCCATTTATTTGAAATGATCTTTTGCCAAAGAGCAAAGTAAAGCTTCAGACTTCCTGGTAGAAAAAAGGGACTTGCGGGGGGGTGGGGTGAGGTCCCTTAAATAGTCATTCTGACTTGTTAGACTGCCCTTGTTTTGGGGGGTTCCTGAACTCTTTTGGGAGCTCCCTTGCCATTGCTAGCTATCATTTTGCAGGACTGCTTATTTTGTTTCTTGTCAAAATTGGACGATGGGTTAGAACATTCCTCAAAAAATTTGGAAAAGAATGGTTGAGAAATCTTGGAGATTTGTTATATCAGCTTACCCCTGTCATCACACTTTTTGATAAATATCATCAAATGGAAGGGAAAAGTGCTCAAAATGAAATAATCAGAAAAATAAGCAAAGGAGTACTCAGGAAGCAACACTCAGTAGGCAGAAGAAGATCCATTTAATAATAACTCCATATAAAACGATCCACAGCAGCAGTGCACACATAAACACCCAACAGGTTAAAATGTGTTTTCGTCAGAATAAAGACTTCATCAGATAAATGCATACCTCACAAATCTAGCCTTATTTATACTACCAACAATGTAGGTTTATAGTCCAAACCTTTAATGAATCAACTCAATTTTTAGAATTTACGGCTAACTTTAAAAAAGAAGTTATAGCATACTTGGACATACGGTTATCCAAGAATTTCGAACAAGGAGGTTATGTTGCCAATATTTATAGGAAGAGTACTTTCTCAAACTCTTTCTTACATTTTTCCAGTTGTCACCCTCACTACCAGAAGTGTTCCATAGTAAAAGGACAACTGGTGAGAGCAGCACGAATGGTTAGTATAGACCAGGATTTTATGGAGGAATGTCAATTGTTGAAGTCCATGTTTCTTCATAGGGGGTACCCGCTAAAGTTACTGGATGAATTAATAACAGAGGTCCAGTACAAAAGAACTAACAGGACATATAAACCTCTATTAAGGGTTAAATTCAGCAACAATGACACCGAATTACCAAACTACGTTATGGACGTCAGTGAGAATATGACATGTAGGTATACTACAGACATCCAGAGTGAAATGAGTCTGATTACCACATTCAATGTATATAGTTACATATTTTTGGACATTATTAAGAAAAACTGGGGTCTATTTAGAACTAACCCCTTAATTTATGCAAAAATGGGGGACTCACCAAAGATAATATTCAGAAGGGGTAGGAACCTTAAGGATTCATTAGAGCAACAGCGTAGGCCCCAATTAAGAAACACAGGAATGTTTAAATGCCAGAACTGTAATTATTGCAAATTAGTTGATAATATATATTCGATGACAGTGAATGGTATTTGTATTAGATTGAAGTCAAGATTCAACTGCAACATGAAAATGGTGGTCTATATAGCATTATGCCAAAACTGTCCTGCTTTTTATGTTGGCAAAACAGAGTGCAAGCTCCGTGAGAGGATGTATGAACATCAATATGCTATTAGCAGGAACAAACAAGATAATGCTTTGGCGAAACATGTTCAGTCTAATGCAGACCACAAATTTAAATTTGCAATAATAGACCAGATTAATCCAGATGTAAGAGTTGGAACTTTTTTGGCAAATTAGATTAAATGCCTACAATTTCCCTGGATTAAATGAAACATGTTCTATTAGTAGTATTCTGAAACTTAGGAGCCTTAGATGCTGACGGGTTGTTTATTTTGTTTATAATGTGTTTATTATGTTTTTATTCTACCTTTGGAACACTTCGTTGGTGGGAAATAAGAACAAAACCCCAGTTGAATTATATAGTAATTATTTTTTCGTTAAGTAGTGACTACTTATGATAATATTTGGTTAGTGTGATTTTTTACTTACTTGACTTTATTTTGTGTAAAGTCTATGTTGTATCACAGCACAACATATATAATGGCTTTTTTAGCGCATCAGCATTTTAGTGTTATGAGTATTTTTATAAATACATCGTTGAATGACCTCAACACTCTGTTGAAATATGAGGTAAATAGTCAACATGAATGTTTTTAGCAATATATGTTACATATTTATATGTTTTATAGTTATATGTTTGTGCATTTGTATTTTTATGTTATTTAGTGGGATTCCTTTAAGAGGAACATGGCAGATTAAGGTACACACGATGTGAGCGATGATTGGTTTTGCCGTAATTGTTTTAACCATAGTAATTACTTAAATGTGTCAAGAGTTTAGAATTTTTCAAAGTGATGTTCTGAAGAAGTTTGCTCAAGGAAGCAAACAAAAAGCGCTTTAACTCATTAAACTTTCTTGAAACCGTCAGTTGGTTTTGTGCTTTTGGCTGTCCCATTGCCTTCTTTCCTGATAAATTTATACTCCACCTCCTTTGGCTTTACTGCCCACATTTTGGGGTCTGGCTGTGTAATAGGATGAGTGATCAGATAAGGATGGGTTGCTCTCCACAGCTGTGGCCCAGGTTTCTATGAGTGCAAAAATGTCACCATCTTCCAGGGTTACAAATGCCTGGAATGTGTGCATTTTCCTGTTTAGACTCTTTTTGCAGCATGGCCTTTAATTTGCGTTTTGTTGAGTGTTTTATACTGGTAGTATGGACCGCATGAGTTTCCCTAAAAAGGCACTATGGGGGAGGCAAGGGCCTTTGCCAGAGGCCTGAAGGCCAAGTGAGACAGATGCAGGCCATCTCTAGCAAAGCAGCGTGGTCTGTCAGTCATGTGTTCCCAGCCTACCAGGCAGTGGATCCTCCTGGGATAACACCAGTAAGTAAGCCAATCATTAATTACAATAATTTTCTGTTTGTATTGAGCCATCATTCTGAGTGATGGTAGAATACTGCTTAAGGCTAGGGACATACCTGCATGGGGCACATATTCAGCAAGCTGAATCATGTCTGTCTTCCTATAGTCCCAGGAGGTACATCTGACATCATTCACACCACCATGGACTGGGACAGTCATAACAGTACCTGTTGTGGAGTGACTTGAGTGCATGTGTGATATGATGAATTCTGGCACCTGACAAACAAGTGAGCATGACTTTCTCCTTATCCAGCCTGGTAAGAGGCACATCTGTGTGTCTCACAATAGAGTCCCTTATGAGTAATATGTTGGGTTTATGGTAAGGCCTTAGTGGTTGCGAGACACCGGTGTACGGACTATGCATGTTCTGTGGCATGTATTTTTGTGGAGTTCTCATGTGTTTTTGCCTCAGAGGTGTACTTTGTTTGGGTTTTTGTTTTGTTGAGGACCTCCACTTACATGGGTCTGTATTGTGTAGTTGTGGGTGATGTTTACTGACTCCATACACTGCAGGAAACCTATGTTACTGCACAATTTGTTCTGGTGTGCACGGTTTCCATTTGTCTGGCCAGTGGCTTCCCTTCCCCTTATGTGTGTCGCTTTGGCCTTCTGTAGTCCAGTCACAGGCTTTGCCCACAGTGGCTGCTGTTATGTATTTGTATTTCTGGTGTGAGTGGGGTAGATGCCATAACATCACACACAGGGTTATGGACTTCACACCTCTGAGTGTACCTATTTAGCAGGCTGTCCATCATTGCACAAAGCTGGAACAACAGGAACCAAGTAGAAAGTAACAAACAACAGGAACAAGTTCCACCAGGATTTATTTAAAAGCACAAAATCTTTCTCTCTGACGTCTCGGCCAAAAGCCTTCAAGGAGAATAAAATACTTGCATGCAGCAGCAGCTTATATACATGGCAAATGAGATAATTACATAATTAATCAATTAGTACAACAATTCAACAAACTAATGTTCTCCAGATGAGCTCTTCATTCAGCCCAAAAGGAAACATGGTTTTAAATTTTAAAATATATACAGTTTCTTTCTGCACTAATCTAGTTTTGACATCAATATCATTGTACATAGAAACACAAACTTGTTCTAAAAAAGTTCCTTTCAAGCCCTCATTACATTTATCATGTGCTTCCAAAAAATGTGCTGCAACTGGGCTGTCTTCTTTACCATTTTTGATGTCTCTTAAATGCTCCAAAACCTTATTTTAAAAGCCCTCTTTGTTTCCCGATGTAAAATTTGTTACATGGGCACTTTAGAGCATAAATGACACCCTCAGAATTGCAACTAAATGTACCCCAACTATCAAATTTAACATTATTAATAAAATTAAAATTGGATACAATATGTTTACAAACCTTACATCTCCCACAGGAAAAGTCCCAATTTTAGCAGGTTCCATGTATATTTGTGATGCAGGCATCTTAATCTTAGATCTTACAAGAAAATCTTTTATATTCTTGCCTTTACGGTAAGAAAACTTCATATTTACATCAAGCCATTGTTGAACATTTCTAAGTGAACAAAAATAAAGCCAATATTGGCTGACAATATCAAGGAACTGTTTTGTAAAACTACCATAAGTAGTAACAAAATAAATGTTTTCTTTAGTAGAACCTGAGCTGTCATGTTGTATTGTATTACACCCCCTTTGTTGAATAGATTTTATATATCTGGGTTTACCACCTGTACACAATCTTAAGAAGCTCTTATCCAAAATATTTGTGCCATAGCCTCTAGTAGAAAAAGATTGCACCAAAAGGCACATTTCTTCATGAAATACATCAGATCTATTACATAACTTGGAAATACGTAGCATTTCACCATAAGGTAGAGCCTCAATAACATGTAGAGGTTGGCCACTATTTGCATGTAAATACTGGCAAGTCCCTTCAAATTTTTTATTAGGACGAGTAATGATATTCTCACCATCTGAAATATCCAATACTATATCTAAAAAAGGAATAGTGTGACCAATATTAAGGCCATCAAATTTGATATGAAATTTATTAACATTAATTTCATTAAAAAATTCAATAATTGTATCTTTGTCACTGTCTACCAAAAATATTAAATCATCAACATATCTGAAATAATAAATAACATGTTCCTGAAAAATCTATGCTTATAAATAATATTTGATTCAAAAAAACCCATAAAAAGATTTGCATACATGGGGGCAAATGAAGCCCCCATAGCCGTGCCCTGTAACTGATGATATATAATATTATTAAATTCAAAAAAATTATGTGTCAAACAAAAATAAACCATTTCCATAACATATTCTGAAGCAGGAGAGTTACCAAGGAAAAACCGAAGGGCTTCCAATCCATACTCATGTCCAATGCTTGTATACAAACTTTTTACATCAATGCTGACCCAAACCATATTCCTATTTACTTTGACATTTTTTTTTATCCAGAAAGTCAAAGACATCACTTATATAGGAAGGCAACCTAATAACATAGGGATACAAAAAGTGATGCAAAAATACACCTAAATTATGAAGAAAATACTTAGACCCAGAGACTATGGGTCTCCCAGGGGGTTTATGTAGATTCTTATGAATTTTAGGCAGGCAGTAAAATAAGGCCATTTTACAGCCTGTTGTCTGAAACTTTTTTTTAACATCTGACTGGCAAAAATAGCCAAGTCTTAACCCCTTTATCTTGGTCTTAACCCAGCTTTATGCCTACTGATCCTCAGTTCCATCTACCTCGGATTTTCAGAGATAATATGGAGGGAAGTCAAATGTCTCTGGACAATTTTTTGGTAAACTCTTCAGCTGCTTCTAATCATATGGACAGAGGTGAGAGACAAGCTGTACAAAGAGTTTCTAATGATGGCTCCAGTATATGGGAAAAATGGGAAGAAGATAGACGTTCGAGACCCACTAACCCTTTTTCTGGGGTGGGTAGAAAGATTTCCCTAGCAGTCAATGCAGAACACAAATTACTTTTTGATGAACTGGAAAAGCTTATGTGGAAAGAAACTTGATTGCATTATAACATCTGTGGGCTACAAAAATATGTGGAGACTGAGACTACACCTAGAGGTTTGAGAGTCTTTAAGGATCCCTCTAGTCCTTTTGACTTGAGTGTGGACACAGATATTTCTTTCCACAAAAGGTGGGTACATGCTGCCCACAAGTGTGTGAGTGAATGGCTCCAGATATTGATAGAACGTGACCAGATTAAACATAAGGAACTGTGTTCTAACATAAAGAAACTCTGTACTGATTTAACCAATGTGGTTCCTGTGTCCGTATTTGATGAATTTCTTAAACAAACAAATGGAAAATTAAAAGAATATGAAGTGACTTTGCTTAACAGAAAGAAAGGGAAACTTGTGAGGGATATTCGTGATTATGAATCAACAAAGCGTTCATGTCAAGGACTGAACGCTTCAAGCGCCACAAGCAGGTTAGGTTTTGCCCTGATGACGCCGGAAATCAAGCCTTCAACTCCTCGGCTTCGGAAGGAGGTTATACCTCTCATGAAGAAGACTGGAATGATGGCGACTTTCCTGCACTTCCAACAGCTGAGCAAAGGGACAGATTTTACCATACTTTTCGGGAAATTCGTCCTCGTCCTCGATTCCTCCAGCCCAGGGACAGAAACGGACCTGGGAACAGTTTTCCAACCAAGGTGGGCAACGCTTTGGACAGAGGGGGTCAAAACGGGAAGACGGTAATGTTTGTTCTACACAGCAGAGTAATGGAATGTTAAATGTTATAGACTATGTAGTTAATCTTTCTAACTACAATTTTAGTGACATAGAAATGTCTGTATTAAATAAGGGACTTAAATTTGTCCCTACAGTGGTTACTCGTTTACATGATATCAAAAGTGATGTGTTTGTTTTTTCTAGAAAATTGCATTTAAAATATTTTTTAGTAAGAATGTTTTCTCTGCCTCAGAAATAGAAAAGAGAGTTTAGATAGCTCTATGGATAGTTTTTATTCATGTGCTTCAGAAAATGATGATAATAATGCATATTGTATGTTTGATACTTCTAATGTTCCTTCATACAGTACTTTTATGCCTGATTCTCTCAATACTGATGTATGTCAATTTGTTAACTTGGTAAACCATTTTTCTGAGTTAGAATTCAAGCAATTTATGAGTAATAGGTCTAATATAGTTTATAATATGTCTATTCAAGAATGGAAAGCATTGCTAACTCTGAATAAGAAACATGATATTGTTTTCAAACCCTCTGACAAAGGCAACAAACTGGTTGTCATGGGTTTTAATGATTATATGGAAATGTGTATGCAACATCTTGGTGACAGCAATATGTATAGAGCTGTGGAAACTGAAGACTTTTTTTCAGCTATTCGTGATTATAAGGAGCTAATTAATAAGGGGTTAAGACTTGGCTATTTTTGCCAGTCAGATGTTTAAAAAAAAGTTTCAGACAACAGGCTGTAAAATGGCCTTATTTTACTGCCTGCCTAAAATTCATAAGAATCTACATAAACCCCCTGGGAGACCCATAGTCTCTGGGTCTAAGTATTTTCTTCATAATTTAGGTGTATTTTTGCATCACTTTTTGTATCCCTATGTTATTAGGTTGCCTTCCTATATAAGTGATGTCTTTGACTTTCTGGCTAAAATAAAAGATGTCAAAGTAAATAGGAATATGGTTTGGGTCAGCATTGATGTAAAAGTTTGTATACAAGCATTGGACATGAGTATGGATTGGAAGCCCTTCGGTTTTTCCTTGGTAACTCTCCTGCTTCAGAATATGTTATGGAAATGGTTTATTTTTGTTTGACACATAATTTTTTTGAATTTAATAATATTATATATCATCAGTTACAGGGCACGGCTATGGGGCTTCATTTGCCCCCATGTATGCAAATCTTTTTATGGGTTTTTTTGAATCAAATATTATTTATAAGCATAGATTTTTTCAGGAACATGTTATTTATTATTTCAGATATGTTGATGATTTAATATTTTTGGTAGACAGTGACAAAGATACAATTATTGAATTTTTAATGAAATTAATGTTAATAAATTTCATATCAAATTTGATGGCCTTAATATTGGTCACACTATTCCTTTTTTAGATATAGTATTGGATATTTCAGATGGTGAGAATATCATTACTCGTCCTAATAAAAAATTTGAAGGGACTTGCCAGTATTTACATGCAAATAGTGGCCATCCTTTACATGTTATTGAGGCTCTCCCTTATGGTGAAATGCTACGTATTTCCAAGTTATGTAATAGATCTGATGTATTTCATGAAGAAATGTGCCTTTTGGTGCAATCTTTTTCTACTAGAGGCTATGGCACAAATATTTTGGATAAGAGCTTCTTAAGATTGTGTACAGGTGGTAAACCCAGATATATAAAATCTATTCAACAAAGGGGGTGTAATACAATACAACATGACAGCTCAGGTTCTACTAAAGAAAACATTTATTTTGTTACTACTTATGGTAGTTTTACAAAACAGTTCCTTGATATTGTCAGCCAATATTGGCTTTATTTTTGTTCACTTAGAAATGTTCAACAATGGCTTGATGTAAATATGAAGTTTTCTTACCGTAAAGGCAAGAATATAAAAGATTTTCTTGTAAGATCTAAGATTAAGATGCCTGCATCACAAATATACATGGAACCTGCTAAAATTGGGACTTTTCCTGTGGGAGATGTAAGGTTTGTAAACATATTGTATCCAATTTTAATTTTATTAATAATGTTAAATTTGATAGTTGGGGTACATTTAGTTGCAATTCTGAGGGTGTCATTTATGCTCTAAAGTGCCCATGTAACAAATTTTACATCGGGAAACAAAGAGGGCTTTTAAAATAAGGTTTTGGAGCATTTAAGAGACATCAAAATGGTAAAGAAGACAGCCCAGTTGCAGCACATTTTTTGGAAGCACATGATAAATGTAATGAGGGCTTGAAAGGAACTATTTTAGAACAAGTTTGTGTTTCTATGTACAATGATATTGATGTCAAAACTAGATTAGTGCAGAAAGAAACTGTATATATTTTAAAATTTAAAACCATGTTTCCTTTTGGGCTGAATGAAGAGCTCAACTGGAGAACATTAGTTTGTTGAATTGTTGTACTAATTGATTAATTATGTAATTATCTCATTTGCCATGTATATAAGCTGCTGCTGCATGCAAGTGTTTTATTCTCCTTGAAGGCTTTTGGCCGAGACGTCAGAGAGAAAGATTTTGTGGTTTTAAATAAATCCTGGTGGAACTTGTTCCTGTTGTTTGTTACTGTCCATCATTGCACCACTACATCTGCTGTGGTCCTCAGATGATTTGTGTTGCTATGTTATTATGAGGCTACATGTTGGCTCTAGCTGTCAACCTGTCACAGGCTGACATCTGGATAGGCCCATATATGACAGTCAGACACAGGCCGACACATGGGGACAGGGTGTTAATAATGCTCTGCCAAACGAAGACAGTTGGGAGACCGGTTTGGTATTTGCTTGCTTTTTCTTCTGGGTATGACGTCTGCTTCTCCACTGTCTGACACTGATGATTTGACATGAACCTTTCTTGTTTTGCAAATAGTTTGCCAGGCAAATGTAATGTTATGCAAGCAGAACAGATATATGAGGCATAATTCTGGTCCTTTTGTGATAGCCTGTCACAGAAGGATCAGAAGTGTGCCTTGTATATCTGTTATGCTTGTCCTAAAAGAATAGATATAAGCAGAACAGATATACGAGGCATACTTCTTGTCCTTCTGTGACAGCCTGTCATTCCAGGGGTATTGATGGTGGCCAGTGACTTGTTGTCAGTGCTGGCACAGTAAGGTGGCAGCCATTTATAACCTGGCAGTACACTGACTTTAAGGTACCTGCTGTCCTATTAGGCACTATGTAGGTTACTCTGAACTGTGTATTGTCCATATGTGTGCCTCCCTGTCCCTGACTTGTCCAGCTTTCCTGCAGTAATGGATATTGACTTCAGGACAGTGTGTACATCTCCTACCATAGGTGTAGCTGACATGAAAAATAGCTGGCACAGAAAGACTAGGAACACAGTCCATGTCAACCACAGTAATGTACTTAGGCTACTAAGCCACAACAGCCAAGAGTAAGTTCTGCCCATTTCCTGACAGTATTGACCACCCATATACATAGCTCATTGACCCCTGCATATTGTTGACATGCAGCAAGTTATCATGTTGATTGGGACAGCCCTGGGAATGTGTGCTCTGCTGCTATTACCCTACAAACATAAATGTTACTGCATTTCTATGGGAACACAAGTGTGTAGTGGGGGCATACCTGTCAACTGTACATATTTGAACAAACTGTGCAGATGTTGGCTTTACATTTTGGTTCCATTTAGCATAGTGTTGTGCATGTCTTGGAGAATACTGGCATATCACTAAAGACTGAAGGTTTGAATGTAATGGCAGACATTTGAGTTTCAGACTTCTTACCCATCAGAGACTTAATGCAACTGCAAGACCTGCTGTAATATCACTGTGTAAGTCTGTAAGAGGAATATTTCATTATTGTCCCTACTTGTGGGCCTTTGCCAGGCATTTCTTTATGCTTTTCTATGGCTGACTTGCTGGGACAGGCTGAGGGGTGAGCATGGGACCCCAACATTGACATCCATGCATGTGACCTATGACCCCCCCCCCAGTTTATTAGTCCCCCACATACACTGCAATGCATGTTGTCACCTAGGGGACTACTGCATACTCTGGGGAAGCCAGTATTTGGTGGACATTTCCTGTTGTCCCACATAGCTGTCAGTTGTCTGCTGCTATGCTGGTAGGCCACCCCATTCCCTTGCATACATACAGCAATACCTTAGATATGCTACCAAAACATACTACTTTACATTTATTGTTAAGAAGAGTGACTTATCTTGTGCCTGTGGCAGGTGTGAGGATGGTGCTTGAGGGCTGACTCTGTTGGATGCACACATTACAAAGCCTGTACATGGTAAGGTACAGGTAGTGTGATGTGTGTACCATCCATTTTACTGCGTGTGTGAGTCAGAGAGAGGTGTCAGTCAACGGGTCCCTAGGGTATCAGTGTATGTGCTATCCATTGCTTCTTTGCCAAGGTCAGGGCATACTATTCAACCCTACATCTGCCTACAGGGGCAGGCTCGGGGGGTTCCTCCTCCGAGTCTTCCTGTGCCTATGGGGACCATGGCAATGGTGGGGGGCTGTGTGCCGCTTTGCTGTGATGTTCCTGCCACAGCTGTTTCTGTGGGATCATGTTGTGTAGCATGGCACATACTATGAACATGTTTGCACATGTGGCTGGAGAGTACTGCAGGGCTCCACCAGATATGTCAAGGAAGCAGAACCATGATATGAGCAGCCCGAACACATGCTCTACAATGTTCCTAGTTTGTACGTGTGCCCCATTATGGCATTCTTCAGTGGGTGTGTGTGCATTTCTGATGGGTGCCATCATCCACAGTTCCAGTGCATAGCCAGCATCCCCCATGAGATGGCCATATGGGATGTCCCCTCTGGCAAATGCCTGGCACAGCTGTGAGGCATGCCAGATATGGGAGTCATGATAACTGCCAGGGCTGCCAGCACACACATTTATGATAATGCTCTGGGCATTGCAGACTACCTGGCAGTTGATGTAGTGATAGCCCTTGCAGTTGACGTACACTCTACCATATTCACTGGGTGGTGCTTTGATGTGGACGTGAGTGCAGTCTATGGCACCCAGTACCTCTGGGTAGTGTGCTATATGGTGGAAGAGATGCATATTGCTGGTCCTCTCCTCAGGGATGCAGGGGAAATAAATGGGCTCACTAGCATGTCTTAGCATGACATCCAGGAACTGGTGGAGTACCCTGGATGCAGATGCCTATGAGACCCCCATGATATCCCCAGTAGGTCTTTGGAAAGCACCTGTAGCTAGTATTCTTAAGGCTACATTTACCTTTATTTCCACTGGGATGGGTTCCCCTGTGTTGGCTCTGTGTCTGAGGTGAGGCCGGCAGAGCTCAGTGAGTTGTTGAAGTCCACCCTGTAGTGCTCTACTATCTCCAGCTCATGCAGCCTCTGAAAGGTTACCCTGGGTCTGAACACTCTTCTCCTCCTCAGTCTGGCCCAGTTGTTAGCATCATCCTCATCACTGCCTTCAGTCTGTAGCATGTAGAGATGTAGCAAAGCAGCAGCCTCTATCTTTTTGTCAGTTAAAATTCCCAAGTGAGTACTCAAATGGTGCAGAGTTTGTGGGAAAATCTAGACTGAAGTGTGTTTGCATACTTTATGTTTGTGTGATGCAGATGCTGTCTGTGTGATTGGATGAGTATGATACATTCCACCTGCCAGCTATATTATTGAGGGGTTTGAATGGGCCACTGTGAGTGGCAGAGGTCTTATTAGTGATTTGTAGTTAAATTTCCTTTATTCTGCTATTTCCTTTTATTTTTTTTCAATTTCCTCTATGTTTAAGTTCCGTGACATGCCACTCAAACCCGTGGAGCTAGCATAAACAATGTTGAGCAGAAAGGGACCTCCCCTAAACACCAGCACGCTTAGCTGTTCTCAAACCAGCTAAGCACAGCTAAGCAGCCTCAGACACACACCCTTGTTTAACTGTGCTTAGCTGAGTTGAAATAGAAGCCACGGAGCTCCAATGTGCTTAAACCAAGCATGACACACCCCCTTTTCAGGTCAGCTGGTTCTTCTCCGTATACCACCACATTATAGCTCCTACACGGTTAGGTACCTGTGGACAAGGTCTCCCATTTTGCTAGTCAATAAATTTAGCTCATTTACATATCCCTACTGGCTTATACCCTGGTTATACCACTACACCAGGGCCTATGTCCTTAGCAACCACTGTTACGTGTCATTGTTATGAGTCTGCATGTTTCCCAGTATAATGTCAAAATTAATGTTTCACATTTAATTGACTTTTTATTAAACTTTTTTAATTGTCTGCATTATTGCTTTTGCGTACCCTTGCTCTCTGCTTAAACAGCCCCTTATATGCAAAAAAAATAATAACTTTTGATTTTTACAATTTTTCAACATTTTGGCATGCCAGTTCCCATAGTTTTGGCCATTGGCATGCCTAATGAACATAATGCATGCTTTACTTTAAGCTGTCATGCCCCCATTTTTATTTTTGCAGTAATGTACACTGTTACTAACCACATACATTTCTGCTACAGACACGGATGATGCCATACTCAATAAATGAACCTGATTTCTGACATATATCCCAAATGCCTAGTTTGAGAGAAGGATAATATAATTTCAGTTTGATAGGTGTGAGTATGGAATGGAAAAATTTCACATTGTTGACAAAATATATTTGACAGAAACAGTACTGCATATGTACTTACAGAGTGATGGGCTCATTATAACCAATGGGTCCCTCTCACAATGTGAACTCATAGAGGCATGTCATAAGGTTTTCCTAATTACATCAGATGGAAGTGAAGTCTGGATTCAGGCCTATTCACATCAGTGAGTCCAGGTGTGCGGACTGATCACATACAACAGTGTAGTACCAGCAGCACTTAATCTCTTTGACTGTCATCATCATTGTACAGTTACCTGCACCTGAAAGGAAAGTTAAGTTATAGAATGCATTACTGAATGCAAGTAATAAAGCTAATTGTGATGAACTCATTTACACAATTCCATTGAGATGCAAAATTTCTCTTTATACTCCTTAAAATGACACCATGAACAGAATCATAATCTGTTAAATTTAAGATTAATGACACAATATCTACAATGTCTGTTTGCATGTATTAAGTACATGGCTGGCAATACAATATCTATATTGCCAATATGGCAGGCTATAACGTACAATGGAAAGCTGTTATGAACTTTATTCACCGCCAACAAAGATTGCTTTGATGATTGAATGACAAGGTATCAGACCCACTTACCAGTGTTATACTGTAAGTTGTACATTTTCTTCCACTGATCTGATGCTAGTTTTTGAATGGTCATTAAGACTGGTAGAAACTGATTCAGCTGAATAATGTGGTTCAAAATTGTGTTAATTGAGTGACGCTAGGTGACCCATTTTGCAAAAAAAGGACAGAAATTAATTACATGCTCCATCTGATGCCATTTTTTCTGAGTGGTTCTTTGTAAACAATATTGAGAAATCAACAAGTAAACATATTTAAATGCGGTAGTACTTCACTTGATAAATGCTTAGACAAAGAAGTTCATCATTCACAACACACAGTATACATTGAAAATCCGGTATATATGGTATTCCTGGGTAAAATGACCAGGGTGGGAAGTTGCCAATGACTAGTTATGCATGAAGATGTCAGACTTGCTTTCAACAGTAGAGAAAAAGTGGTACTTGTGTTATAAAGGAATAAACTTAATTTCTCCTTAGCACATGATGACTTGCCTGGCACTTTAATGAACATTGAAAAAGAAGACTTGTAACACATGATCCTTAGATTACATAACCTGAGAGGAGAAGGTGGGTGCATAGTGTAGGCTTTCCATACAATAGTGATGATGACACTATGCAGGGATAGCACCACTGATGACCCTAGTAACTACGTACAAGCCTGGCTGAATGATCACTACTATTATATCCATGGAACTCATCATAATGCATGTGCTCAGCTATGACATAAGTATGTCATTGTGATATACACACTGGGGTTGCCCATGGATAAGGGTACATGAAGTGTAAGGTGTCTAGATAACATGCACATTTCAGCCACACATGCTGTCATGTGCCACGACTGGGTATATCTTTATAGGGAATATCAGCAACCTTTTTGACATTCTGTAACCTAAGTCATTCTGGGAATAGATTCTGTGCTGTGTAGTTATCACAAATCCTTTTTTCTCAACAAGTTTTCTAAACTCATACATTTTATACAAATACTCTGTTATCTGACATTTAACAGTTAGCAATTTCTCCTCCTCTTCTTCTGCTGTGAGATCATCCTTCTTTTATACTACTTTACATTTTTACAGCATCTCTAATTAATTCCACTTACTCATATCATTCTATTTCTCACTTATATGTATCATGTTTTTAAGTTAATTTCCAGTACCTGTTTGAAGACATTTGTATCTTCTCTGACAACTCACAAATAATTTCATCTACCCATTCCTTCAGTTTATCTGCGTATAACAATGTAGCAGAAAATAGAATTGTATAATTGCTACCTTACTCTATACTGGACCATGATGTGAATTACTTAATGGGCATTTATTAAAAGCTTGCAGTGGACCATCCTTGCTCTGGTGACATATAATTTCTATACCTGCCACATTCAGACAGTGTAAAATAAGGAATAAGATGTAAATTCAGTCTGAGTTCCCCCCCAAAACATCATTGTATATTTCTACAGATATTGATATATTTTCCATTCTCTGCCCTTCCAGTACGTAATTACCATTAGAAATCAAGTTCCGGTACTCACCTATAAGTAATGTACATTGTTGAATAATATTTATTTTGCCCAAACTCATTTTCACACAACTGTAGATATCTGTAGGTAGAATATTATTACATACCAGTATACATATTGTCATAACACTGCTCACTCCCCATATCTAGACTTCTAATGTAACCTTATGTTATGATAGCCATATATATAATTATCTATGGACATGCTTTATACCCCAACTCTTGTCTACAATAGTATCATTTTCTGCATGCCAGGTTCCTTGCCTCACTTCTATTTCTTTGAATTTGTAATAAATACTCACAAGATCCATTATCTGTTTGACAGACCCATTAATGCACCTTTTCAAATGCTCAGTGTTCACCATCTACTAAATCCATAAGCATCTTTTATAGGGCAATAGTTCAATTATTTCATATGAATGTAATTTGCTTAGCAAATGCTTGTGTAATTTTTAGATCTCTATATAAACTTATAATTTACATATTAAACAGCCTCTTCAAATGCTCAGTGTTCAACATCTACTAATGCATTATCATTAATACTGTAATTGTTGCCTCTGTTTTACATGAATGAAATCTAATTAATGAAGGAATGTATAATTGCTAAAGTATATTCCTATTAATTTTATACCTGTATTTTATATATATATATATATATATATATATATATATATATATTTTTTTTTTTTTTTAAATTTATGCATGCATGTATACACACACACACACACACACACACACACACACACACACACACATACACACACGCACACACACACACCTGCAAATCCCGAAAACCCCACAACCGTGAAATTAAAAATCCTGACAGTACACTACACATACAGCACACACAAACATATACACACAACTTCCCCCCAACTCAAATATAAAATCCTACACTAAAGATAAGCAGGGGGGCAAGACCCCCACAACCCCCTGCTTATATAAACTAACTCCGAGATCGCACAATCAGACACACAAAGGTAATTCAAACCCACACATTTTACACTCCCTCGCACACACACATCACAGTCACAACACACACTGACATACAAAAAAGCCCCTAACCAATACACATACATACATACCCAAACTAACACTTTACCATTCATACACCACCAACCCCCTGCTTATGTATACTAACTCCAAGATCGCACGATCAGACACACAAAACTAACTCACACCCACACATTTTACAGTCCCTCGCACACACACATCACAATCACAACAGACGCTAACATATACTAAAGCCCCTTACCAGCACACATACACACACATACATACCCAAACTAACACCTTACCACTCACACACCACAACTCCAGAAGCACTAATTCAAAATGTCTGTATTTTGGGATTTTGAATTTCGCGCTTCTAGTGTTTCAGAATTTAAAGGCTTCACTATTATAATTTTGAAATACTGACATTTTAGATGTCAGTATTTCGAAATTTTATAGGGAACCCATAGATATATATATATATATATATATATATATATATATATATATATATATATAGATAGATAGATATAGATAGATAGATATAGCTATCTCTCTCTCTCTCTCTCTCTCTATATATATATATATATGTGTGTGTGTGTGTGTGTGTGTGTGTGTGTGTGTGTGTGTGTGTGTGTGTGTGTGTGTGTGTGTGTGTGTGTGTGTTCTTTTAGTATGCTGATGCCAACCCCAGCAAATTTATAAATTAAATTTGATGAATTGTATTGTTTTGAGTGGTTCAGTGATTTTATGTTTCTCTTTGACAGTGCACTGTCATATTGCATACATCTGTGACAAATATCATTAAATGTTAAATATCATTAAAGAAAAAATACCTGAAAAGATTTGGAATGTGTCACTATGAAGTGCAATAAGCATCACACATGGTGAGGCAGCCAAATGGAAAGGAAAGGAACCCTGAAACACATTAGTACTTTTACTGTAACTATGCCTGATGGAATAAAATGTAGGAAGATGGTCAATGTAACGGGGAGAAAAGCAGTAGATTAAAACAGTTATTTTAGTTAAGTTCACGAGTTTATGTGATTTTTATGACAAAAATTGCAGTATCTGGTAGGCATACACAAAGTCCAAAATGGAAGTTTTTTTTAACTTCCATATCAGAATGTTGCAATTCATCTTTACGGAATGCAAAAACTAAATGACAAATATCTTATTTTCAAGCTCTATATTGTTAAGAAAAGAGTGTTAATGTAAAATCTTTTATTCAAGAAATGCTAAGGCTATTACAGCAATGTTTAAAATCTGTCTCTGATTTTATTTTTCTGTCGTATTAATTTTAGGTTAGTCTATGATTCTTAGGCTAAGAGTTTTAAATTATGGCGGGAATAGTTATGCAATGACTTGAATACTGTGGGTTTGTGTAAAAGTACTGTGTCAACAAAGTGGATATAATTAGTGGGTATGGGGCAGTCTGTGGAAATGTGGCTACCCCTTCAGAGTCAGACACTTATCTGCCTTGGCAGAAGTAGTGTGACTCAATATTTTGGAATTTGTGTAAATCACTTGCTCTGATATATAGAGATAACTAGATAGATATGCACACACACACACACACACACACACACACACACACACACACACACACACACACACACACACATATATATATATATATATATATATAGAGAGAGAGAGAGAGAGATGCATGCACACGCACACACACACACATATATATATATATATATATATATATATATATATGGATCACCTTCATTTCGTCGACAGTTCATTTCATCGACACTCAACTCAGCAGGCCCAATTCACTGACACTTCATTTCACCGACACTCATTTTGTCGAAAATGATATATGGTCTATTCCTGACCCTGGAGTTAGAATATATAGTAAGGGGGTGTGGGGGGCACAGCCCCCCACAATGGGGGGGTGGGGCAAAGCCCCCTATATACTGGGATTCTATAATGGTTTGTTAGTAATAGTTATTCACTGCACTTGTAAGAATGCATCTGTATACTGTAAAACGTCTATGATATGCCCCCCCACACCCCCTCTTACTATATATTCTAACTCCAGGGTTGCTCTACAGTGGGGAATAGGCCATATATCATTTTTGACTAAATGAGTGTCGGTGAAATTAAGTGTCAGTGAATTGGGCATGCTGACTTGGTTGTCGGTGAAATGAACTGTCGACGAAATGATTTTGACCCATATATATATATATATATATATATATATATATATATATATATGTATACACACACACACACACACACACACACACACACACACACACACACACACACACACACACACACACACACATATATATTTGTCTGCAGCCGTGTGCTGACTACTGTGTCTTTGTAAAATTAATGTGCCCATTCTGAGTTTTATTATAATAACAGTAAGACTTCTGAGGTATATACACAGTCAATAATGTGGCTATAATTGCTGAATATTGAGGTGTTCTGGATAAATATGACTTACCTTTCTGTTGCTGATTACAGTTAGACATATTTTGCTGAAACGTTTGTAAAATTATCATTGTTCTGATTTATGCATGTATGTATATGGGTGGAGGAGTATTGCAGCATATCTAAGAGTAACAATTCAGTCATAATTTCTTTCACTTTCTAGCACACTAAAACTCTGGATGTGCATACAGCAACAGGATAACAGTGGTTTGTGTAGAATTTGTGTAAAAACAACTCTTCACTGGCACAGTGATGCAGTAAGTAGCATTGCTGTGTTACAATGCTTGGTTATATCTGGTTGAATTATTACCTGTGGTGCCTTATGTGTGGAGTCTACATGCTCTCACTTTCTGAGTGAGTTTTATCCAGGCAATCTGGTTTCTTCTAACATCCCAAAGACCTGCTATCAGTGAATAAATCGGCATCCCTCCAATTTCCCTGTATGCAACTGTGTACGGTGGCTCAGTAGTTGAGGGAGTTACATTGTCTCCTCACAGCAAGAGAATTTCTGGTTCATTTATTGGTTGGGGAATCTTCTCTGTAGAGTAAGTGTCCTCCCTCTATGCATTTTCTCCCATTACTCAGGTTTCTGCCAACGTCTCAAAAAACATGGCAGCAGGATTGGCAGCTCTGTAGTTTTATTGGTAGGTGTATGTGGTGTGTACGTAATGCAAAAAAGAAGGCCTGGCAAACTACTTCCTTTCCTTAGCTGCCAAGTAAACTCTGGGTGGCACTGGCTGTTCCTGGGGGCAACTCAAAAGCACTAGATGGATGTATAAATATGTACAGTTTTATTTTGTGTTTGTCTGCATGTGCATCTTGCATTAGACACGGTGTGTTATGGACAGTGTGTGTGTGTGTGTGTGTGTGTGTGTGTGTGTGTGTGTGTGTGTGTGTGTGTGTGTGTGTGTTGGGGGGTGCTTGTGTGACAAATTATCACTAGTTCATCTTGTGACTGACCTGGCTTCTCAAGGATAGTTGTGTAAAAGTCAGTTCAAAAAATGCTTCATATTGGAACTAAAAAGTAATTACTATATCACTGTTTAAAAATAAAGTAGGTTGAGGTAATCTTCAAATGAACAAACAGACAATTAATGTGTATTTGTTTGTGTGAAGTTTACCTCAGCCTCTTTTCTTTTGAAACAGTGATACAATGATTAGTTTTTGGAAAACCTCTCATATGTGCACAGGTGGTTGATATGGTGGTGGTGTGAGAGCTGAGGACAGTGTGGTATTCCTTTAGTGTTCCTCACAAACTTCAGTAGTTAGCACAGAAGGTTACTATAGTTTGCCTAGGGGTAGTGCACTGTCTAGGAGCAACAGGTTAGAATACATTACTGGGATCATTATTTTTTTCACTTTCTTCATAACTGTCATACATGTGTAATGGTGGTTATCTTTCAGGGGGTAGGGATAAGGAAGCACTCTGTATGCTTATATGCCTGACAGAAACAATTAGAAATATGTGCACTTCTGCAGAATGAGGGTGTGTTAAAAAGATGCACAAAAAAGCAAAGCCGAAGAGTAATAGAAAATGTCTTTCCTTGCTCTTTCCTTGCTCGTGTTGTTCTTATGTCATTATTGGAGTGAAGGGTTGGAAAATAACAAAAATGAGCCTCATAGGATCATAGGAAGTTACAAGGCTATTAACCCTGAGGCCCTTACAAGCCTAGCCAAGAATTTAGCCCATGTTCCAACAAGTCAGCACCCAATGCCACTGTCCAGCAGGGACATACTGTAGGTGGAATCCCAGGGGTGTATTTTCTGTTTCTCATCCCTTTATCCAGGTTGCACTTAAAAAGGTTTAATGAGGTACTCTGCTTTATGTGGAGAGGGTGTCTATTCCACAAACGGGGGAGTCTCTTGGACATAAATCTGTCCTGCCAACAAGTCCTATTGATGTCACAGACCAGGTTGAGGTCTCGCATGCGGGTTACTGGAGTGGAGCTTTACATGGGGGTATGCAGCAGTCCCATCAGGGCAGGGTCTGAGATTCAGTCAGATTCTATGCCAGACAGAGGTCACCTCTGAAGAGTCTGTAAGAAACTGAGTAGAGGGACAGGGCTTTTAGCCTATTTGAATAGGGTAGATGTTTGAGGCCCTGGATTCTCTGGGTGAGGAAACTCTGTGGTTTCTCCAACTGCTGTATGTGGTTTGTGAGGTACATGCCGAAAGGGAGATTGTATTCAATAATCAGTCTTATAAGGGAAGAATGCAGGGATGTTATGACCACCTTGTCCCTGGATGAGATACCCTTACTAATGAGGTGGGTTATGTAGAAAGCTTTCCGTACAACAGAGGCAATTTGGTGGTCAAAAGTCAGTTTGCTATCAGCGTGGGTTCTCAAGTCCCTCACAACTGATTGAATGCCTAGTGCCTTATTATCAATGTAATAATTTGTGGGGATGTCATTCTCCCCAAAAGATATGATGATGATGCATTTTTTGGCACTCAGTTTGAGGCCATGTTTCTGGCACCAGTCATTTGTTTGGGTGAGACCCTCTTGGAGGATGTCCGCATCACTAGGGGAACTGATGACAGCACCCAGCTTGCAGTCATTTGCAAACATGGTCAACCATAGCCCAGTAGATTTGGCCTGCACCTCTGAGAAATATATCCCAAACAGCAGAGGCTCCAAGACTGATCCCTGGGTTACACTGCTTGTTACAGGTCTACTACTTGAGGTGGCTTCCCCTATTTTGACTAGGTGGGTTCTATCAATGAGCCAATTTGCTACCCATCTGGTAACATATGGCTTGATGCCTAGTTGAGAGAGTTTATCTATTATTCCTGAATGAGAAATAGTATTGAAGGCCTTGGCCAGGTCAAGGAAGGGGGGTGTGCACCGTCTTCCCCTCTTCTATGGCCTTGCTGACTGTCTCAAAGAAGTTGACCAAATTTAACAGGCATGACCTCCCCTTGACAAAACCAAACTGTGTGGGATCAAGTGTCTGGGAGTGGCCAATGTCTTTGTTAACGAGGTCCATGATAATCTGCTCCATGGCCTTGCAGATCAGGCTAGTTAGGCTGATGGGTCTTTAGTTTCCTGGATAAGTGCATGCTCCACCTTTGTGCAAAGAAATGACAGTAGCTGTCCTCCATTTGGCTGGAACAAAGCCGGTACTTAGGCTTTGGTTGAATGAGATGCCTAATGGTGCTGGAAGTTCCTGCCTCAGTTCATGTATTATTCAGTCTGGGATGTTATCGGGTCCCATGGACTTTGCATTTTTTGCCTTCGAGAGAGTAGTGACGACTTGCTCCCTAGAGAAAAGGGGAGAGGGTAGGTACTGGGGATGTCCTGTTTTATTGATGGGGGGCAGAGGAGTGAAGTTTTCACTGAATCTGTCTGCCAGCAGTTTGGCTATATCTACAGGATTTGTGTATGTGGTGTCCTTGACCACCAGTTCTGAGTAGATCTGGGTGCTTCCCTTGAGATTACATACATATGTGAAGAAGGCCTTATGATTGTCTTTAGTAGATGTGGACAGTTTGGACTCGAAGTTTGCTTTGGAGGATTTCACTAGTGCTCTTATTTTCTTGTTCAGGCTAAGGAGAAATTGCTTCCAATTAGACAATTAGAGGGGGGGGGTAGAGGGAGATGGTGACTTCAAAAGTGACTGTTTTGTGGTCAGATCTTACCAGGGATGATGACACTGTAGAGATGCTGCAATAGTTACTCATGCTCATTATTACCAAGTCCAAAATATTTTCATGTCTTGTAGGGATGTCAACAAAACTGGTCCAAGGCATTTATTTGATGAAATCTACCCTTCTGTTTTACTGCATATCTGTGCAATCTGTGCAACTGATTTTTAGACTCCTGTTTTTATCTGTTAGAGCTGAATATCTGTTACTGTTTCTGACCTTTTGAGCTTGTAGTGAACTATTTTGTCTGGAGAGGCCTACCTGTTTTCTTTGTGGCAGAAAGAATCAGTCTAGTTTGATCTAGCTAAAACATTCCTGCAACACTGTTATTTTTGATTGGATAATTGGGCTGGTTTCTGTTTCTCTGACTTTAACAGCCAATGTTTTAAACCAGTTGTACTATTTGCTCAAGCTGTTCAAAGCTGCAGTGAGAGGTCTTCTGCCATTGGGTCTGCTGTGATACTGGAAGAAGATAAGTACTTATTTTCAACTGTTTTCTGCACTTCTGTTTTACTGTATATCTGTGTAATCTGTGCAACTGTTTTTTTAATCTTTTTGTGTCTGTTAGAGCTGAATATATGTTACTGTTTATGACCTTCTGAGCTTGTAGTGAAATCTTTTGTCTGGAGAGGCCTAGCTGTTTTCTTTGTGGCAGAAAAAATTAGTCTAGTTTGATCTAGCTAAAAGCTTTCCTGCAACACTGTTATTTTTGATTTGATAACTGGGCTGGTTTCTGTTTCTCTGCCTTTAATAGCCAGTGTTTTAAACCAGTTATATTTATTTGCTCAAGCTGTTCAAAGCTGCAGTGAGAGGCCTTCTGCCATTTGCTTTGCTGTGATACTGGAAAAAGATAAGTGATATTTTCAACTATTTTCTGCACTTCTGTTTTACTGTGTAAACTATGCAACTGTTTTTTTGTCCCATGCAACCTCCCAGCTATTGTGGTGGTCTTAAGTCTTGGTGGCTTTGAGTTGCTCACCTCTAGTATAAAGTTGATACTGGACACTTCCCCCCAATCACATTACATCAGCTCATTCTACTGTTTATAGTGAGAACTTAGTAAAGGCCCACCCTTTAGCTTCTGAAATTGTCTCATTTATCTTCTGTCTCTTCACTTTCTACTACAAAAAAAGAAAGAAACTGTACCTCTTTCTACTTCGTTTTGCTGCTTGCACTTAGGTGTTCAACTGCATTTAGTTTGTTGTATTTATTACAGCTTGTTGATAGCCTCACTAAATTGATGACAGTATTCTAGTGAATTGCTGTTTTGTTTGTGCTGCCTGTTACTGTTGTAATTTGTGAGTTTCTGTTTCAAAGCAATCTACTGATTAACTATATTTCATCACTATCTACTGCAATTCATTACTGTTTAACTGCCTTTTACTGGATTCCATTGTTGTTGAACTGTATTTTTTCATACTACAAGTTCTATTCTTTTGACTATAAGTGATTAATCTGTGCTTCATTGTGAGTTTTTTCTTACTGAGTTCTTAACTTTAAAATTTAGTAGCATAGTCTAGCTACAGGTCTGCGGCATCCAGAGTTTCAGATGCTTGGTTTTTAACCCTTTTTGAGGTATTCCAGCTACAGGTTTTCCCTTAGTAGCACTTGTGTTATCATCTAGTAGTACTCCTCGTAGATCTTCCTCCCTTTACCCTCTTAGCTCTTTCAGTTTCTGACAAATATGGATGGACAATTTCCTACATTTTTTCCTGCCGGTCTGGTTGATATGGGCATCCTGAGACAGTGTAGCAACTGCCTCATGTACACGGACAACTCTCTACTACTGCCACCTAGGAACACAATCTGTGAGAGATGCAATTACATCAAGCACCTAGTGTCATTGCTGTCTCCCCCACAAACCAGTGTATTTGGCACTGAGTAGGTTGGCAACACAATCGTCACACCTCAAACACACCTACACAACACACTCTGACATATGTGGAGGTCCTCAACAAAAGCATACCCAAACAAAAGACATCTCAGAGGCATAAATGCATGCAAACTCCACTGCCCACCACACCACACACACCACACATAGTCCACACACCTGTGTCTCACAGCCACTAAGGCCTAAGCATAAACCCAACATATTAGTCATAGGAGACTCCATTGTTAGACACATGGATGTGCCCCTCACTAGGCTGGATAAGGAGAAAGTCAGGGTTAGTTGTTTGTTGGGTGCCAGAATTCACCGTATCACCAATGCACTCAAGTCTCTCAACAGTTACTGTTATGAGTCTGTCATAGTCCATGTTGGAGTAAATGACTTGAGACATACCTCCCTGGACTATATGAGGAGAGTCATGATCAAGCTCACTGAGTATGTGTCCCAGGCAGGTATGTCCCTAGCCTTAAGCAGCATTCTACCATCACCCAGAATGATGCCTCAATACAAACAGAAAATGATTGACTTTAACAACTGGCTTAGTTTCTGTTGTCATTCAAATGGGATCCAGTACCTGACAGCCTAGGATGACATGACTGACAAGCCACGATGCTTTGCCAGAGATGGCCTCATCTGTCTCCCTTGGGATTTAGGCTCCTGGCAAATGCTCTTGCCTCCCCCATAGTGCCTTTTTTAGGCAATGCCATGAGGTCAAAACTGCCAACATGAAAATTTCATCTAAATGTAAATTAAAGGTCATGCTGCTAAATGCTATGAGTCTAAAGAATGAAACTGCACTCATTGTAAGCATTCTTAACCCTGGAAGAAGCTGACATTTGTGCAGTCACAGAAACCTGGTTCAAAGCTGCAGAGAGCACCCAAACCATACCATGTTACTCATCCAATCATTCATTCAGACCCCAAGCTGTGTGCAGCAAAACAACAAGCGGTGGAGTTGAAATATATATAAAAGACATACACACCTCTAAGCTGGTCAAACAGTATGATGCACAGGAAATACTCCAGGTGCAGTTAACAACTGACAAGGCCTCTATTCAAATCATAGCTAGCTACAGGCCTCCAACCCTGACTCAAGATGCCCATTCCCCCTATCTAGACATTTTCAAATCTATCAAGATTTAACCCTTTACCCTGATCCTGGGTGACTTTAACTATCCAGCCATAGATTGGAAGAAATACTCATGCCAAAACACAAATTCCCAGAGATTCTTTGATTTTGTCAATGCAAAGAACATCTGTAACCCAATGGATTCTTATACTGCACTCTTGGCTAGTCGGTATGTGTTGAAATGATGCAGGGAGAAGCAAAGTTGAAGAATAAGACTGAATTTCTTTCTGTGGTCATGAATTTTGTTCAGGCCATCATTACATAAAAAAACTTAGGAACAATTCTATAAAACTCACCTCAGCAGATCTAGAAGCTTATGACTTCTGGGGACCTAGTGGGCCTCAGACCCCCAGCTCAATTCAATTATTTCTTCTGCAGTAATTACAGTCTCACGTAGCCAAGTTAAAGTATGTTAAAACCATGGAGGAAAAAGCTGAAGATTAAGAAAAATGTGCAAAAATTTAAAAAAATACAATAGGGATAATATGAGTGGAGTGTGGTGTTACTTGAGAATGAGTGTGCGTGTGTGTGTGTGTGTGTGTGTGTGTGTGTGTGTGTGTGTGTGTGTGTGTGTGTGTGTGTGTGTGTGTGCGAGAGAGAGAGAGAGAGAGAGAGAGAGTGAGCAGCAAGGGGCCCCACAGTGTTATTTCACATTGGAAAACATTTCACTTAAGGTCTGCCCTTGACACAAATGTGGAGGAGGCAGCTCAAGAATTGATGTACATAAAAGTGAACAGTCAGATGGTTAGGTCATTTGTGGCAACTGGATAGATCCTGGGGGAAAAACAGTATGATAATAACTACTGGGGTATCAGCAGAGTAGATATTAAAACAGTGTGACAAGATCATGGAAATTAACAGAAAAATGATGTTGTCTATTTCACCAGGAAAACAATGGGTTTTACTCAAGAAAACTGACTTTTCTTCCCAAAACCACAAAAAAGATGATGCTCAGTATTCTAGATCCATAGGTAGTTATTAGGTGTGTAGTATAGGAGGCCACTGAGGAGCCTAGCCCAATTTCCCTTAAACATTGCCTTGTTAAGTGATTGATCAGAGTTGCAAATGGAGATTGAGAGAAAAAGTAGTTCATGACCTAAGACCTCTATTTTAACTGTCAAACAGTAGTTCTTTGTACTAACTCCCAGAGGACTGCTAAGATCTGTGATCAGTTTTCCTTTTTATTATAAGGACAGGCAATTATTGGGCACCATGATTACACTATAATACTGGGAAAAAAGTTAAGATTGTTTAGCACCTTTCTGATGTCAACAAGCCGCTCAACAAGCTTTTATTAAGCACCTCAAGCATTATTAAGATGGAGTTTCACTTTGGGGACTGCCAGCAGATAATAGTCAGACAGAAAACAGTGGGAGACTGTAAAACATCGTTAAAAGCCATTAGAATGTCACACTCTACATGAGTAAAGAAAATGTATGGCAAAACAAAGTTTTAAAGCCGTTTACTCTTCAGAGGGACAATTTGTTTCTGCCTGATGTCTGTTTTCAGTGATACGTTTTACTTGCTTTGCTTTGAAATGACATTTTTTTACTGTAACTGTTAATACATTGTCAGATTAAGCTCCATACACTACAAAGAATTATGACTGCGTCTTAGTGATCATAACCTTTTATCACCTCCCTGACTTTGCTCTTGACATGAATGTCTTGATATCCATGTCTCATTATGACTGGAAAACTACTTTGCACATTGGGTAGTATAGAACAGCTAGTTTGTGCATTGAAGATCACTGCACCTTGAATTAAGTATTATATAGCCTAGTCTAGTTTCTATTCCCAAAAAACACCCTTAGTCAGCTCACCATTAACCCCTCATGTGGCACATCCTTGTAGCTCACCCATTAAAGGGCATGACATTGTGGATATGTATTTTCCCAATTTTACCACATTTTGTGGATATGGGTATCCTGAAGCAATGTAATAATTATCTAATGTTCACTGACAACCATTTAATACTCAAATAAACAATCTATCTGGAGGCAAAACTCTTGCATACAAGCACTCAAAATGACAATTTGGATGTCAGAAACACACATGCTATACCTACTACACATAGTATGCACCCAACACATAGACCGAGTTATACTGAGGCACTTAAATGCAATTTTTTTAAACTTCAAATGTCTCACAGACATTCCACTGCAAAATGTATCCTCAGCATACTTGAAAACACTCGACATAAACAACACCTAATACTGCACATACAGTCACACCCACTGAAGTCTCAATTACCAAATCATAAGACAAGCCAGTACACTACCCTGTACTCTAGTCATAGGGGACTCCATTGTACAATATACTGATGCTCCTCTAACCAAGCTGAACAAGAGAAAGTAATGTTCTGTTGTCTAGCAAGGCTAGGACCTGCCAGGTTAGGCACATACTAAAGTCATTACACCAAAGCTACCAGTATGATTCAGTCATAGCCCAGTTAGGTGAAAATGACCTGAGACGTACCTTCCTAGACTATATAAACAGAGACATTATGGAGCTCTTGGGCTATGAGTCAAAAGTTGGTGTGCATTTAGCATTGAGCAGAATTCTACATTCACCAAGGATGATACTACAATATGAACAGAAGATGATTAACTTTAATAATTGGGTTAGTTTCTGGTGTCATTCTAGGGTACACAATATCTGTTAGCGTGGGAGGAAATGGTTGATGAACCAAGTTGCTTTGCTAATGATGGTCTGTACCTGTCCCTTCTAAGCTTTCAAATATTGGCTAAACATTCTCCTCCCACTATGCCTTTTTAGACAATGCCAAAGTGAAAAAAAACTTCCAACAACGCAAAACCTACAAAAAAAATCTAAAGGTGCCATGAGTCTAAATGCAATTTCCTTGTAGCTCTCCTGACCACAGATTCTAGTGCTTGCCTTTACCATGTGGACAGAATTTATGTATCACTTAAGAATAGGTGAGATAGCCACCTCAAAAAACAAATGTCTGTGTTTGTTTCTGTATGCACAAGTGCCTGTGTTTGTTTTCCTATGTACCATTCCTTTTTTTAATATCACTTTTTTTAACAGCTAACTCATTCAAGCTGAATGCAAGGGATTCCAGTTTGATGAATTATGCAAATTATTTCCCAGCTTTCTTCCTCCACAGACTCTCTGTATAGGTAGACTAGAAGATTTCCAGACTACACTGACCACGATCTTAAATGCAATTTGTATGAGTATGATTAACCATGGTAAGTATATCTAAAGTTATGAAGGTTGAAGGCTACAGAAAAGGGATTAAAAGTAAGATTTTTGTATAACAAATAATAGATAAGTAATAAAGCTGAGCAAGAAGTTGGATGGTGCAGTGGTGTAGCGGTTAGTGTTGTTGCCTCACAGTAAGAGGTTCTTTGTTTTCAATTGCTGGTTGGACTGCCTTCTGTGTGGAGTCTGCATGTCCTCCCTGCATTCGTGTGGATTTCCACTGGGTGTTCTGGTTTCTTCCCATGTTACAAAGACATGCGTCTGCAGTGTTTCTCTCAAGACCTCTACTGAAAATAAGTTCTGTCCTAGTCAAACTTTTCCAGTGAACAAATGTTAAATAAAGAAGTATGTATCTTCTGTCAGCTTAAAGGGTTCTTGACTTCTCCACCCTCTTTTCCAGCAAGAATTGTCCTTCATAATTGTTACTTGCTGAAATCCATACTACAATATAAAGTCATCATAGTAAAATCCTGCACCAGCAAATAAATTATAAATATTTCTAAAGTAAAGCTTTAACCCCTTATCAAATGATACGCTTTCACAGATATAGATATTTATATTTTCTGTTGAAGCAAAAACTGGGGCATTGATTTACCATTACTTAAATTTGCCACACTGGGGAAGAGGTAAATCTGCATGTTGGCAAAAGATTCTACTGTGCATTAAACTTTTTATCATTAAAATATTTTTTACTGTATCTAATGAACAGTAGTAAAAACATTTCAAATAAGACTAGTTCAATAGCATGTCTTTTTGTTATTCAGAGCATCTTACCTTCACCTTATGAAAATTGAAACAATACATCTCACAGTATAAGAGGTTTACAGTGCCATGCAAAGCATGCTAATTATTTTATTCTATAAATTAAAGAGTACTTTATTGTGAAAAGCAAAGAAGAGTTTAAAAAAATCTAGTTTAAATCTTAAAAAAATGAGGATTTGTAATACTTTTTGGAGGTTTCTAGTTTCCAATTAATATGATCTATGTTACATATTGGTTAATGACAATAGACTTCAAAATATGTCAGCTGTATAGTTTTAAAGAAAGAAAATGCATTGTTCTGGATGGGTACAACTAAAATAGGTCATCTCCATTTTGGGTATAAGTTTCATAATCTGATATTTTCAGATAGGGCAGACTAGTTTTGCTTTGTGTTTACTTGCATGAAAAA
>NC_056729.1:659566699-659671699 GCF_019279795.1 Protopterus annectens | reverse complement strand
TTCCTAATCATGATCTTTGTTCATGTCATCATTGGGTCAGAAGGTTGGAAAAAAGCTCTAAAATACAACACAGAGCATCTAGTACCCCATGGCTTCTGGGAGATGCTGGCATAATTCACTTATTTCTCCCACACTTATTATAGTAACCCTGAGATTCATTAACAGTTATGTAGGCACCATACTAAGCCAACACAATGTAAGTGTCTTAGTGCAATGCGCAGCAATGCTAATTGAATATGTATACTGCTCATCTCAACTACATGTTGGCAAGTAACATTTGGTCATAGCAATAGTGTTTGCAGCCATGGGAAAGTGCTTGCATTCATGAGCACAGTATGTAAATGAAACAGCTTGCTTATAGGCAAACCTAAAATACTAGCAGGCGCTGTAACACAAAAATATTAAGGTCAAGTACAGTGAAAGAGTTCTGAAGAAGGGGAAGTGAAACAGAGCAACGGTATACAAAGAATAATGGCTTGTACTGCATAATAATTAATAGGGAAGGGGAATTGCATAAAGTGTAGTCATATACCATAGGCAAAAGTGTCAAAGAAACATTGCTAACATAAATCCTTCCATACTGACACAATGATAATTAAAATGTCAATGGCAATACTGGCGTTATGCACATCAATAAAAACAGAAACGCTAACAAAGGATCCGATAGGGTTATGAAACTGCAGTGTAACAAAGGAGAGTTAAAATGTGATAAACATTAATAAAAGGATGACTAGAGGTGACAGCAAGAACAGAAGATATATTATGGGATTAATGCATAAACTGCAGTTATTGCATATGAGATGTATATACAGCGAATTTATGTATGCAAGACAGCACCACAGCTGTATTCCCACGTCAACATGTATACACAAGAACAAATGGAGATTACAGATGTTAATATTAAGTATATCACAAATGGTCATCATTTCAAAGAAAGGTAAGTGGCACCCACAGGAAAGGAGTTTATCACCTATAAACATGTAACAGTGAAGCAAGTGTTGGTACTCATGTAATGCTAACTCATAATATGATAGCACACAACATACATAACTGACAAATGACCACACAGATCAGATAACATTTCATGAATTCAGCTCCTACAGTTTTATATTGCAAGCATTTCAGCCATCATTATGCTGGGCATGCTTACATGGAATTACAGAGAACAGTAACATAACAGCAATTCAACAGCACCAACACACAAGAATGTGTTGTAACATAGGACCATTCACAGTTTCTGATATTCTGGCTGTATGCCATACAGTAAGAAATGTTTATGGAATCCCTCATCTGCCATTAAGCTGTAAAGTGTGACAAAAACAATAGCAGTAATAAAGAAATGCTTGGATTAACACATGCAATACAGAGAATAATTCTTTGGGGAATAGTTAATGCCTCTGTGCAATAAATGACATAATAAACATTCACATTCTGTCATTTTGAACACATTAGGACACTTATCAAAGAGATGCATAACAATCATGGATGCCACAGAACTATAAATATTCATTATGTCATGAACACCCTTGAAGGGCTTGCAGCACTTTCCTATCATAAGGGGTATGGATGCCTTACCTTGTAGGACAAGGCTTGAAAAACATGGTTCTGTAACTGTGTCATAACTACTGTCTGTGTATAAACCACTGCTGTCTGACAGATGTTACCCGATTCAACCTCTTGTGCATTATAGTATGCAGTGGAGGTTATCACAAATAACCGAAATGAATGTGTGCATTAAGAAAGGAGTTACAGCTATAATATGAACAGCTGGATTTACTCAGAATGCTGGAAAGCAACTACACATGTTACTGTCTACACAATAGTGAACACTACAATGTCAATGCTTCTTTGACAGGGAAGATGTTTCTATCATGTTGTACACATATTGTCCCAGAATTGAACTACAGTCTATCTGTGTAGGTGTGCTATACAAGCCAGTGCACAATGTATGTGCCACAGGAGGACTCATGGCATGACATACCTGAATATCTATTTCACTACATTACAATCACAACCTGTGATGATACATTATTGTCCAACATAAAATGGATATGAATAATAAGATAAAATGGTAGTTATGAAACATCAGTACATTTAGATAATGTTATTTCAGATATTGAACAGCAAGGTGGTGATTAATGACGTGGATGAGCCACAAACATCACAGTGAAAGTCATAACACAAATGTGACACGCCACCTATGCTATCTTATTACATTAAATGTATGTGTTGTAAACAATCTCTTAGATAAAAGGGATGATGAAGGCTTCTCCCACTTTAAATGGACACATTATAAATGTGGTGGATGTCATTCATGCATTACAGGATAAGGCCCAACAATGTTAATAGGCAGTGAATGTGAATGCCCAGCACATGAGTATTTGACAACAGAAAATACATGATATTGTACAGGATGAATGTGCCATGGTAGAAGTGCCACTATAGTTGTGAGCTCTGTCTGCATGTCAAAGCATCACATCATGTTATTGCTGCAAGGGATATGTGTGCCTGTAATTACTGCACTAAGGCAGCAACATACAGAATGTTGCTAAATTCCCCTGTGCCAGAGGATAAGGCTTCTTACATATGTGATGTAAGGAAATTGTAATCACATGTCATCATTCTTCTGAATAAAAGCTTTGTTATGTGAGAAATTATCTAAGCTTTTTGTAAGAGAAGTCAACAACATCTATACGTGTACACAGCAGATTAGTTGGACAACAGTGTTAATGGCATGTACAGTCACAATAAGACTGACATAACATAGATTGAGCAGTAATGGCTGGATTTGAACAAGCCACCTAAGATCACAAGCTAAGGATTAGTGTCTGAATAGCAAGCACCACACAACATGTTGAGGTACAACTGGGAAAGTGCACAGTTAAATGGATGACATCACCACTGTTTATTAACTGGACGTTTGTGCTAAAAAGTGGTCAAAGTGCACAATAACAATATACAGCTACATATCATATATGCATTTGAATGGTAGCATACACAGTATGAGTGTGAAAGCCACACTCACAGTTGACCTCAAACATCCAACATTTAAATTTACACAATGCACATTATCAAAGTCAGACAACACAGGAGAATTTGAACTCCAACAGTGAGATACTGCAGTTATTGTAGCATCATGTCATCACTGTGTGGCACAAAATTTTTTTTTTTACTCTGGGGATGCTATGATTTGCTAGTGTAACACTGTGCTACTGTAACTCTATCTAATAAGTGTAAGGGTACATAAAAGTAGTGGTGAGGTGGCAAATGGTATATAATAGTAATCACAGTCACACTATTTAAGCAGGGATGGACTTGAACCACCTACTAGTTACACCATCTATACAGCAAATTATCATCTGCCAGTGCTACATGAGAATACTGAGTACAAACAAGGCGTACAGTCTGTGTGAAGCATGACATCAGTGGTGTATTGCCAAGGAGGTGTGTCTGGTAAAATGACTTTCAGAGCCATCTGCTGTTGTAATAGTTGCTACTGCAAATGTGTATAAACCGATCCTGAATTTATTTACAGTCATCCACACACTTGTAGACATTTAGCAGTGCTGTATTTAAACCTCCTACCTATTTTCACAATGTAAAGAACACTTTATTAGTCACAAGTGCCACAGGAGAAATCTGACTTTTAAGGGGAGAGAGCGCACTTTTATCAGGATGACCTCATCAGTGTGTATCACAGAGCATATTTCAGTAAAACATGGGATAGGGAGCTGTGTGAATAGTGAAAAGTATTCTTCTCAGGGGAAGTGGCTAGAGCATCAAGCATTACATACACTAACAAGCTTCTGATGCTGAGCATTGATCCTAATACCTATCTAGTTTCACAACCTAGTGAACACTGTATTAGTTACAAGTGCCACAGGAGAAGTCTGACTCTTAAGAGCATAGTGTTTTTTTTTCAGAATGACCTTATCGGTGTGTTTCATACAGGAAAAAGCTGTGTGAAGAGTTAAATGTATTCTTCTCAGGGGAAATGAATACAACACCAAGCATTACACACCCTCACTCAGACACACATGTTTCTCATGATGAGCATTGAACCCCCAACTTGATTATTTACATGATCTAGACAACACTGTGGTAGTTTCAAGCAGTCAGGATGACATCATCAGTGTTTTTCATAGAGGATGTTTCAGTAAAATGTGGGATAGGGAGTTGTGTGAAGAGTGAAATGTATTCTTCTCTGGGAAAGTGGATAAAGTACCAACTGTTGCAAGTATTCACTCAGGCACACACACACACACACACACACACACACACACACACACACACACACACACACACATAGTTTCCCATGCTGATCATTGAACCCCCTATCCCTCTATTTACATAATCTAGAGAACACTCTCTTGGTTACAAGAGCCACAAGAGAAGTTTGACTTTTAAGGAGAGAGAGAGAGTGCAATTTTGTCATGATGACCTCATCAGACTGTTTCATAGAGTGTGTTTCAGTAAAAAGGGAGATAGGGAGCTGTGTGTAGAGTGAAAGGCTCTCTTATCAAGGGAAATGGATAGAGCACCAAGCTTTACACACACTTGCACAGACATACACCATTTTCCTGAGATGAGCATTGAACATCCTACCTATTTCCGAGTCTAATTAGCACTGTGCTACTTGCAATTGCCACAGGAGAGGACTGATTATAATATATGAACTTCTTGAAAATCCACTGCTTGGTGTTATATGTAAGACATTAATGATATATGCTAAACAGAAAATTTTACTTTTGCAAGCATTACTGATAAAAGCTTGCAAGAAAAATATTTAATATTATCATTTTTCTTTATTGTTACAAGTCCTAAATAAAAAGTTGTAATAAACAGACTTCTTACACCCTTTGTAAATGTATCTCTTAGCTGGATTTAAATGTTTTACCTTCATAAGTGCGTTATGCACTCGTGTGACTCCACTTTGTGCAAAAAAAGGTTTGCAAAGTTGCAAAACCTCGACAAAACATTGTCCGAATGTGCAATGGGCGAATGCACATTGGCATTCGATCATTGCAGATTCGACATTGTGGGTGCAGATTGCACTATAGTGGGGATCAGGAAATGCTCCCATTCCCCACTGTAGTGCAATCTCAGAGTTGGTATATTAAAGTAGGGGGTGGGGGGATGGACCCCCATGGGGAGTGCAGGGGAGCTTCCCCCCTGCATTATGATGTGTCTTCGTCATTTTAGTTCAAAAGTCAGCAAATCAGCTGTTCGATTTGCTGACTTTCGAACTTCTGAGAATGTCGAAATTTGAATTTTGGGCATTTGTTTCACCCAGTCAGTAATGTCTAGAGTGCTGAGGAAAGCCAGTCATGTTTATTCTACATAAGGTGTCATAAACTAAATATTGTAGAGAGCCATTTAACTGACTGAAGTTGATCAGAGAGGTAACTAGCAAACCAGGAAATAGTTAAAGAAGATATCTTAAGTTCAGAGAGTTTGGCTAGCAGCAGAGGGTGGGATGCAGTTTTGAATGCTTTTGAGAGGTCAAGGAATAGGCAAGAGAAGAGTTTTTTATTGTCTCTGGCTTGGAATATAGTGTTTAAGAAGGGTATGAGGGCAGTGAAGGTGCTATGTTTTGGGTGAAAGCTATGTTGTGTGGGGGTAAGTAAGTAAGTTTTCTTGTAAGAGATAGTGGAAGATTTGCTTGTGAACACATTTCTCTAACATTTTGGAAAGGGGATAAAATAGTGATTGGCCTGAAGTTGGCAAGTTCAAAGGAGTTATATCCCTTATAAATGGATATAAAGACTTGAGGGAACTTTGGATTCAGTGATGGAGTGGTTGATGAGTATGGAGATGGGGAAGGAAAGAGAGTTTTCTGCCTTCTGAAGAAAGAGTGGTGGGAGATTATCAACAGAAAGAGAGCAAGGTTTTAATTTCTGAAGCAAGGATTGAATATAGTTGGTAATGACTGTTTTCAGAGAGAAGATCTAAAAGGGATAAGGGGATGTTGGAGGGTCAGGAGAGATGTTAACATTAGTGGTAGAGTTGGTTTGGAGTAATAGTTTGCTGATGGTGTCAATGAAGTAAGAATTGAAGTTTGATGCTGTTTCTTGGGGACTGTTGTTTGGACATGGACTGGGAGATTAGGGGTTACCTGGGTGCAGAATTTGGTTGATAGAGTACCAGAATTTCTTTGGGTTAGATGAGAGTGAGGGTGGGGAATTGCTATAGAAGTTTTTCTTGTCATTGATGATGTGTTTTTTGTAAGGTTGTATAGTTCTTTATAGTGTTGGAGGTGAGAGAGGAGTTTTGTTTTGGACCAGATTCTCCAAGCTTTGTCTCTTTTTTGCATTAAGGTATGTGTGTTTAGAGTAAGCCAGGGAGATATGAATGATTTGACTCTAACTGTACATAAGAGGGCTAGGGAGTTGAGAATGTTAAGGAATATAGAATTGAATTTAAGTACAGCATCGCCAAGAGGAACATGCTTGAGGAAGGGCCAGCTTATTGCTGAGAGATGGTTATTTAAGATATCTGACTGTAAATTAGAGAGTTTGTGGCACTCTATATACCTTTGTGGTCTATCATAGTGTGGAGAGAATCTGAGAACTTTGACCAGACAATGATCACTGAGGGAGTTGGGCAGAGTTTCAGGGAAGTGATATTTTTGAGGATTAGAGACATGTATCCAGTCAAGAAGAGAGAAGGAGTTTGTAGGTTTGTTTGTGTGGGTGGGAGTGGTGGTTACTTGGGAGAAGCCATGTAAATTAGTATACGTGCTAGGACTATCAGAGGAGAAGGATAGCCAATTAATGTTAACATCTCCCAGGACAGTGGTTTTGTTAGGTGAGCATTGTTAAAGCCAGGAGAGATTATTCTCAAATATTAGGATATTATCTCCTGGGAGTATGTAGATTGCCGCTATAATAATTAGATTGTGGTCATTAATTTTGCAGCTGACAACTAGAAGTTTGGCTGGAGAGGCTGAGGGAGTGGGAAAAGCTAGGGGAGTTACAGTTAGATGGTTAGAAAACACGATGGCCACTCTTTGACCTGTTTTTTTGTATTTTTGGAGTTGTTTTTGGTTCTTTCCAAGCATAAAATGCTATAGCCTGGGGGTAAGAAGTCCTTGTCTGGGATGTTGGGTTTTAGCCATATTTCTGTGAGGGTATAATATCAGGAGAGTGATGGGCCATCCAAGCATGGAATTCACTGACTTTGTTGACTGTGCTTCTGATGTTCATGGAATATAGTGATATTTTGGGGGAATATAAGGAGGAGGAGAGATTGGGTTACTGAGTTTAACGTTAAGCTGGGGAGGGTTGTCAGCTCCAGGGTTGGGATGACTGTCTCTTGATAGGAGAAGGATACCGAGAGTAGGAGAAGAGGGGGTGTTGTAGAAAGTGTAGGTGATATTGTGATAAATGAGTGTAGGAATTGTGGAGGAGTTATGGGATAGACAGAGGTTGGAGACCAGTGAAGGGGGTATTAAGTGAGTACTGAAGAGGTGAGGTTATGAATGAGAATTAGAGTGGAGATAGAGAGGAGGAATAGTATTATTTTGTAGAGTAACATGATAGTTATGGGATAAAGTGATGTGAGGAGGGCGCAGGTGAGTAGGATAAAGGTATCCTAGAATATGAGCAGAAGGGTTGCTTAAGCTGAGGTCTTAAAGAGTAGTTTGAAATAGATACTTGCCTAGTCTAAGTTTTAGGAGAGGTGAGATGAGAGGTTTGTATGGTAGGATAGGTTGAAGTAAGTGGAAGGTTAATTGTTAGTTTCTGTTGAAATACATGGGGCGATAAGGTTGTTTTGAAAGACTAAAGATGATAAGGAAGAGAAGGATAGTTAAGATATGTGAGTAGTTTATGAATTGTGACTAAAGGTACTAAAAAAAATATTAGAGGGGAGAGAGAAGTTAATTGTGGGAGGGGATGTTGGTTTGAGAGGGTGATGTAAGATGGCAGTGGAGGAGTAATATGTGTAGAGGTGTGATTTGTGTGAGTATGTGATTAATTGGGAAGGGTGATGGTGAGATATTGTTGGAAGATTGTGAAATGGTAGGAGAGGGATTAGAGAGGGAGTGAAGAAGGGAGATAGCTATAAATTAAATGATTCTTGGGGTGGGTGAGAATGGGGGGGTAGGGGAGCAGATTGAGCCTGAGTGAAGCAAGACCGAATGGAGTTGACTGAGCCAGATTCAATGAGTGTGTACGAGAGTGATGAGAAAAAATCAGTAAGTAGAATGGACAGTTATAGAAGCCTTCTTACTTGTAGTTAGAGGGAAGAGAAAATAAAGTAAGCATAGAGAGTGGAAGTAGCTATTTCAGGAGGAAACTGTAGAGAAAAGTCATTGAAGGAGTAGTGCTGGATGTAAGCAGTTAGAGTAAGAGGAGAAAGAAAGTCAGGAAGAATAAAGATACTATGTAAGGATTGCATGGGTGAGAAGAGAGGAGTGAGATTCTTATGTTGAAGGCAAGGACAATTAAATTAGCAAAGGGAGGCAGAAAGGAGGTACTGAGAGTGCACTGATAAGACTAGTGAAAAGAAGAATGCTAGAACTCATAGTTTGAGCATGGGGGAGTGGGGATGGCAGGGGGTGGTGATGTGCAGAAGCAGCTATGGGGGGATGCACTAAAATATTTAAAGTGTCAATAAGCACATTGTATACAGTAATGGCACAGGGATGCAGTCGTCAGCTGGATAGGAGTCTTCCCTTGTGGCTTAGTGCAGAGTACTATTGGTGACAGCACAAATGTAGGGCTCTTTAACCTGAGAAAAGGTAAATGTGGACAAGAGGGTTAGAGCATATAAAGAAAAAAAGTAGGCAATAATAGCATGCAGTGTAGGACAGAGAAAAACAGAGGGGTAGCAAAAAAGAGGGAATGATATAGAGGTATTTATAGGGAGTAAGGGAAAAACAAAGTTTGAGGTGGTCAGAAGAGGGAAGTAAGATGTGGATAAGACCAGAGATGCATTAATACTCTAAACAGTTCAGTTCAAGGTTATTATAGCAAAGCAAGTTCTCATACCATTTAAACAGCAATTGGCTAGATTAAGAGTGATTAATAGTGTACAATATTGTATTGTATTCAGAAACATAAACTTCTAGTTACATGCATTGACTTCAGTGCAGAGCAAATTCCATTAGAGAATACAAGGTAAAAGAGAAATCAAATAAAAATGCAATATACAAAAGTATGCTCAACATTTCATTAGTTAGGCATTTACCTTATAAACTGGCAGCCGGCTATTGTGTAGATCCAAGGCCACTACATAAATTAGGTCAAAGAAGGTAAAAAGAGTCCATATAGACTAAATAGAATAGCTAATCCCCAGGCTATGCACTTGCTAAAAGAATGTGGACTAAGTAGTTGCTTCTAATATATTGTGGGAGTACAGTAATACAAGGAGGGCTGCACATTTAGTATCAGATACAGAACAACCCATATGTGACAAGAGGAATTACATTCCAGAAAATAAATTTAGATAATAAAATTAATTGCCCAGGCTAGGGAAATTGAAACATTACTTAGACAGAGGTTTCAACTTAGATAAGATAGTCGCAACAAGCTGCGTGGCCAAACCCTTGAATAGATTGCACTGAAACACAATGAGAATTACAGGTATTATCTTTGATAAGGTACTCACAACAAGCTGCTTGGGCCAGCCAAAGGTACTCACAACAAGCTGCTCGGGCCAGCCATTGCTAAGTGCAAGGTTCCTATAACATTAAAACGGTGAAAGGGTCGGGAGAGATACACTGGAAGTACCATTAAAAAGTTAGGATTTCTAAATGGATATTTTTACTGCTAACTGAGCAACAGTGCCAGAGTCTTGTAAAACGCTGTAGAAAAAAAGAAATGAAAGCCAGAAGCCATGCTATGTAACTAACAGTGTTACAATGTATGCTCTGTAACTAGCAATGATACAATAAAGGCAGAAAATGCAATGCATAGCCAGAAGCCACGATGAGTAACTAACAATGCTACAATAAAGTCCAGAAGCCATTCACAGTAACTAGCAATGATACAATAAAGGCAGAAAAAAGTAATGCATAATTTTCAGCTTTGGTAGGAGAAATCTGCTCACAGACTATCAGAGTGGCAACAATTTAAAACATACAACATATTACAGCAGTCCAGTTAAAATGTAGCAGAGGATATTAACAGTGATTTCCTAGTCATTGAATTATCTCACAGCTGTCTGTACATCACCAGTAGAGAGGGATGGAGTTCTACTAGATCAAGGGGTGGAAGGAGCATGGCAGAGAAAAATGCACGTTTTAAATGGTGCCATGCATTACGGGATTGAGGGTCAGGAATTACAGGTAGTTTCACTTTTTTTATGTCTAGAAGGATCAAGGGGGTGTGGCGTGGGGGGCTGGGCAGGCTGAGCTAGATTTGACAAGCGTGCAAGAGTGACGACCAGCAATCAGTAAGTAGAATGGACAGTTACAGAAGCCTTCTTGCCTGTAGTTAGAGGGAAGAGAAAAGAAAAGAAAAGAAAAGAAAAGAAAAGAAAAGAAAAGAAAAGAAAAGAAAACAAAGTAAGTGTGAATAGTGGAATTAGCTAGTTCAGGAGGAAAGTGTAGAGGAGAGTCGCTGAAGGGGTAGTGCTAGGTGTAAAAGATTAGAGTAGGAGGAGAAAGAAGGTCAGGAAGACTAAAGATATTATGTAAAGAGTGCAGGGGTGAGAAGAGAGGAGTGAGATACTTATGCTGAAGGCAAGGAAAATTAAATTAGCAAAGGGAGGCAAAAAGCAGGTACATAGAGTGTATTGATAAGGCTAATGAAAAGAAGAATGCTGGAACTAGTAGTTTGGGCATGGAGGGGGAGGAGAGCAGGGGTGGCTGGGGGGAAATGATGTGCAGAAGCAGCTACGGGGGGCATGCATTAAAATATTTAAGGTGTCAGTAAACACATTACATATAATAATAGCACAGGGATAACTTGCATCATGAAGTCTTCAGCTGAATAGGCATCTTCCCTTGTGGCTTGGTGCAGAGGACTATTGATGGCAGTGCAGATGTAAGGCTCTTTAACCTCCCAGCTGTCTGCACATCACCAGTGGAGAGGGTGCACATCACCGGTGGAGAGGAATGGAGTTCTACTAGAGCTAAGGGTGGAAGGAGCATGCGAGAAAAAAACACAACTTTTAAATGGTGCGGCGCATTATTCCTCCAGGTTATATAACTTTTTTTTTCTTTACAGATTCCACACTTACTTTGTTATTACTGCAGTTACAAATTGTGTCCTTGGAGTGCCTTTGTCTGATGCTATCAGAGCACAGCCATTACATGGTGACGTAATGGTTGTGGAGTCTGACAGGCATCAATTCATGTGCATGTGATCTTAGACTTTGACCTGTCTAGTGAGTCTGTGTATTCTGTCCTTTGCCTCTTAGCCAGAGCCAGGGTATACTGAGCAAGCTTCCATCTGCCAACACCATCTGAAACTGATGGTTCCCTCTCAGGCTCCTCATCTGTACCTGCTTCTGTTGGCCCTGCCTGTGATTCTTTGAAACTGTGGTCTCACCCCTTGCTGCCCTTTTTGAAGGTGTTTCCTGAGAATTATATTGTGCAACATGGCACAGACTGTAAGTATTTATACAGCGGTTCCTGGGTCATACTGCAGTGCACCTCCAGATGTGTGTAGACACTGGAAGCTTAATTTAAGCAAACCAAACACACGTTCTATGGTATTCCTAGTTTCAGCATGGGCTTCATTGTATCCTTGCTCAGTGGGGTTGTGTGGGTTTCTCATACATGTTATGATCCAGGGCTCCAGTGGATAACCTGCATCCCCCAGTAGATGATCTTGAAGAATGTCACCCCTAGCAAACCTGGTGTGCAGCTCACAAGTGTGCCATATGTGTGAGCCATGGAAACTGTCTGGGTTACCTGCACAGACATTGTAGATGATCCTTTGGGAGTTGCAGACAGCCTAATAGTTTATAGAGTTCAAACTTTTCTATTGTTATACCTCTTTCCTTGTGCACCAGTTGGGGGGTTTATTGCTAAGTGTGTGCAGTCTATGGCCCCTAATACTTCATGAAGTGTACTACTACATAGCATTCCTGCATGGTCATTGCTGTCTTCTGTGGGGTGTGAAGGAAACATATTGTGATCCCTTGCATGTAGTAGCATTTCATTTAAACAGTGTTGTAATATTCTAGAGGCTGATGCCTATGGTACCCCTAATATATCCCCTGTGGGTCTCTGGAAAGTACCAGTGGCTAACATACATAATACTAGACATACTTTTGTTTCCATTGGGATGGGTTCTCCATGATTTCCCTATGGCTTGAGGTGTGGATGGCAGAGATTGCATATTTTCTCCAGTGTTTCCCTGTCCAGCCTGTATCTGTCAGCAAATTATGTGCCATGGAGTCCATGATAAGTCATATGGGGTCTAAACATAAATATATAAGTGTATGTCTTGGTCTTAAATGCTGTGAACATGTTTCTGTAGCTATTTTTACATTTTAGATAAATAAAAGCATGCATGAGAGTTTTTAATTTACATATGCAACTAATCATGGATGTAACCAGGCATATGCCATATATACCACTGCTACACTTTTTAAAATGAATTGATCTGTATTGCATGGAAAACACTCATTGTGATTCACATTTAAGAAAAATAACTTTAACACCTTTTTAATATATAATGTTTCAGCACTGTTGATCTTTAGTCACACACTAGAGCATAACAGCAGTCAGTACTGGCCAGCACAGAACAGTGGTATGAAGTGAAAATAGCTTCAAAAGCTGTAAAACACTTCACTCTTACACACAAAAAAGCATGATGTGCATGCAAAAGACCTGCCAAAAACTATGAGGAGGAGCATGTTAGATGCCACCAGCACAACATTACCCAGTTGCTGGAATACCTTGTGGTACAGTGCACACACCAAACAGTCAAAGGAGTGGGCACTGGAAAGTGTACAGCAGGTGTGGGTCAAGGGTATGATTATACTGGATATGTGACAGAATGCTATACTTACATAGCTATGCAGACTAAAATTAGCAGCCCAAAGTATGATTCATACTATCAAAGTGTCTTTCAACACAGTACAGCATAAGTTATCTGTTGTGCTTCCAGGGCATATGGATGTTCCAGTGGGCCAAGAGCTCTTGCTGTTGGTCCAAAGGGTTTGACACTGCAGGGAGTATACTGTTCATGTGCTCTGCTGGCCTAACACCATGGCCATTTGACAGGTCAATGCTCAGGGGTAGAAATTCTTTGGCTACGGAGCAATGAACTTTGGTCATGGCCATCCTAGTGGTAGTGCATACAGAAGTGCTGATACCTCGCTAAGCAGTTCACTACCTTCCCAATATGCAGTCCATACACTAGAAACATTGACAGAGGCACTATTTCAGATTCATGATTACAGCCACTCACATATTGAATGCTTTTGTGTAGCATTTTGTAGTTTCATATGTTTGGTAAACAAACTTAAGCTCTAGTGGTCATTAAGAAACTAGATAAGCTATATTCCATTTTTGGACTTACAGGTGGCCATGCAGTTATGCAGTTTCATCTTAAAGGTATGGCTGTCGTGTTGAGTTTAATTAAGAAGGGAAGTGTATTCCATAGGCAAGGGAGTTATTTTGATATGAAACTGTCATATTTCATCATATGTTTGATATTAATGGTACTGAGTCTTGAGTATCATCTTTTGTTTAGATTACCATGTACTATTCTGAACAAAGACTTTCAAATAGTAAGGGGTACCTCAATACTTTGTATGTCAGGCATAGATCGATGGCAAGCAGGTGATCAGAGATGAGAGAGGGTTGCTGTAGTCTTTGGACAGAAGACGGGCCTTAGTCGTGAAGCCATTACATTTCTTTCTAAGGAATCATTGTACTTTCTCCACTTGTACATGAAGTCAGTTGAGCAATGTAAAGTAATTGTTCAGTACACAATAGCTACTGTTTATTAGGTTTTGTGAATATAAGGAATACCATGGCATTATGGACAGAGCAAAAACACATAGCAAAGTGATACTTATCTAACACAGTTGACATGGATGTTTGTCAGGATGATATGTCATGCATCCTTCCCCCTTGCCGGCATTTTACCATCTGTTCAAAACTATCCATGTTTAAGAAGTCCAATAAGTAAGTTTTCTACATGATTACTGACCAAGTCAATGATTACTGACCAAGTCAGAGTTTTTCCAGTCAACAAAGTGATAATTTAGATCACCAAGTAGCTAAGCATTTACTATTGTGGGGAAGGTTATAATTTTGTCAAGGACGTGATCATGTTTTTGAGGTGACACAAAGGAATCAGTGATAACACATTACAAAACTGTAGCTTTTAGTTTATTGTAATCTGGGAGTGAAGTACTTCAGCCTAAATCCTTACTTTTGAAAGATTAAATTTGGAAAATGATCTCCTTGCTTGTGGGGCAAAGCCAAGTTGACATTATTCAAAACAACTATTTTGGGAATGCAGGGCTGGTCTACAAGCAATTTTAGTGACAGCACATACCATATTTCTCTCAAAGGCAAGGTAAGACTTGAAACAGCTTAGTTTTCTATTTAAACTGCAGGCATTGATGAATTCCACCTTCACTGTATTGTTGCCTATTGAGTTAAGTTTGGAAAGTCCATTCATTTGATCTTGCCTTGAAAATACACTGAGGTGAAAAACACCCTGGAATTCATTAATATCTACACTAAGTGTACATCATTCTGAGTGAACAGACAATGCAAGCATAACTCACACCTTCTTCCTCCTAATTTTAGTTTTCCTACTGATTTTCTTGCAGCCTTAAATACCACAGGAGATTCATAAAAGTTATTACAAAATTTAGACCATGTACACTTAGTGTAAGTTTTCTGAGTGACTAGAAAAAACAAAAATATGGTAGGAATGTTCTTGAATATGCATCATATACACTTAATATACACTTAAGAGTAGGCATTAATGAATCTGACCCAGACTCTATTCATGTACCCTAACCCCTTCTGAAGAGAAGTGTAGATTTACCCCATGCAAAGTAGGTGTGGCGCACCACATTTCCTCTCAAGCAGAGATAGTCACCAAATTCCCCTGGAATGACACCATGATCTAAGCCTGTTTTTGAAGTAAATAATCCTTTGCATATGTTCAGATGTTATTTAATGCGTGAAAATCTTTACTCCAAATATTTGCATGTTTCATCAAAATAACTGCAGCTTTTGTTATGTCACAGTTCTGGCTTTCAAAATGGCACATATACATAGGGTAAGGTATCCACAAACACACAGTGGATATCCCTGAACTGTTCCTTGTAACACCCAGGTCAGCACCAGTAAGGTAAGAATAATGCTGCCTTCCATGTTTGAATACTGAACATGTGCATTATTATGAGGTGTAAAGCTTGCCAATGTCATACATTTGCATGCATACCTGTTGTGAAATAGTCCACTTCTGCAGAAACATCTCATTACAGTTGTAGGCAGTTTATCTGTGTCACAGTTTGAGGAGCATTGTGGAAGCATATGCATGCACAGTGACAAACACACACACACACACACACACACACACACACACACACACACACACACACACACACACACATAGACACATACACACACACACACACACACACACACACACACACACACACACACACACACACACACACACACACACATATATATACACAGACACACAGACACACAGACACACACGCACACATGCACACACACACACAGACACACACACACACACACACACACACACACACACACACACACACACACATATACACACACATAGACACACACACACACACACACACACACACACACACACACACGCGCACACACACAAACACACAGAATCATAGACATTGTTGTGCCTTAGTCACATACAATATGTGTGAGTACAGCACATAACTAATGTGCAACATGAAGATATCTTTGTTTTGCATCCAGTCACCTTGAGTAAGCCTCTCTGAAATTATAACTCAATACAGCTCTTCCTCTAGTGGTGCAACTCAGGTCACTCTGCAGCTAATGCATGCCTAGTGTCATGTAATGCAGCAAGCAGCATATCAGGATGCTGCATGCCGCCTGGGATACACACTGTAGTATACTTACTACTGGAGTGGATCGACATGCAGTCAAAGTGCATTGTTAGATGTCAAACACACAGTCAGTGATGTGAGCCAATTGATATGCCATATTGTATGCTTTATCTGCATAGGTTGCTGCTCTGCATAGGTTGCTGCCTCCTCATTGTTGTGAGCAGCCAGGATAATAATAGACAAGTTGCACCCCAGCATACTAACTGTATGGGCAGTATCCTTTCTCTCACCTTTCTCAATGTGGTGTGGAACAACAGTCAGATAGTGATATCCTCTGTACTGCCTGGATGTGTCACATATGTTTTGATATATGGATATATATATATATATATATATATATATATATATATATATATATATATATATATATATATATGGGCTCCTATTAGAACGATGAAAACACATTTTTAGAATGTGTTTCTGACGACACATGTAGGGGGAACAGGCAAAACAGCGAAGCAGCAGTTCAGGGAATTCTTTCTCTGGGAAAGAAGTTGCTTGACCTCTTCGTTGCTTTGCCTGTTCTGAAGTGTAGTGTGGTCTCTTGTCCAGTATAGCTCCCAAGCGTGATTGTGCAACAGTTACTGACATTAGGGTAAGGGTACGGGTTAAGGTAAGTGCATATGTATGAAAGTGTTTACTGTTTTTTATTTTGCGTTAGATGTATGGTTGAGTTACGTGTGTATGTGTTTTCAGCTGTTTACTTTTGTTTTGGGGGGGTAGGATTAGGGTTAAGGTAAGTGTGTATGTGTTTGGAACTGTTTATGTAAATGTGCGAGAGTTACTGACCTTAGGTTTAAGGTGCGGGTTAAGTTAAGTGCATATGTTTTAATATGTTTACTGTTTTTTTTCGTTAGATGTATGGTTGGGTTATGTGCATATGTGTATTTAGTTGTTTTCTGGTTTTGGGGGGATATAATTAGGGTTAGGGTATGGGTGTATGTATTTGGAAGTTTTTAATGTTTTTTTTTTTGGGGCTGGAACAGCAATTTCTTTCCCTAGAAAAGAAATCGCTGTTCTGTGGTTTCGACATTTTCAGCATTCTCTGAATATGTGTCAGTGAAACACCGTTTGCTGTTTTCAGCGTTCTGTGTTTTAATATGAACCCATATATATATTCGAATTTCATATGGCCGAGATGATATGATCAAAGTTTTAAAACTTCAAACGTTCTGAACAGAGATTTCCATACAGAGTGGAATGGGAAATTTTCCCTTTTCCTCTCTGTAGTGCAATCTCGGAATTGGTATATTTAAATAACAGTGGGTGTGGGGGATGAAGGGGGGGCTTGCAAAAACATCCAGGAAAATTTTTTTTGTTTTGTTTTTGTTTTTTTGTTTTTTTTCAGGTGTTAAGTTTTGAAACTTTGATCATATGGTCTCAACCAAATGAAATTCGAAGTTTTAAAACTTTGATCATCTGAAGTAGATTTATATAAATATATATATATCATCATTGCACAGCAAGAGCACACTGATTCAGTGAAATGTTACCACCATTATCATCATCATCATTATCATCATCAGCAACCTTTTTCACATTTCCTACATGTGGTGGGGATGTCATATTAGCTGTCATCATCTCTCTCAATTCACTGCCACTCACTTATCTTCTTCGACAGTCATGTCTGGCTGTCATAGTCTTCTCTCACACAACCCATCCACCTACCTCTTTGCTGGATGTCCTTGTTTCCTATTGCCTTCTTCTTGTCTCTCCCAAATCTTCTTCACCAGATTGCGTTCTCCTTTTCTGCATGTGTCTGAAGCAGCACAATCTGCTCTCTTTGACATACTTTGCAAATGGAGCTACTTTGGCTTCTGCTCTGATGTCCTCATTTCTTTGTCTGTCTCAAAGTATGCATCCCACCACCCATCTCAGGCACTTCATCTCTAGCACCTCTAGCTTCTGCTCTACCTTACACTATTACTAGTTGCACCACTGTTTTGTACACTTCACTGTTCACCTTCTTTGGCATTCTTCTGTCGTATAGTACCCCTGACGCTCTGTGCCAGTTGGTTGCAGCCCCTCTGATTCTAACTTTGACCGCCTCATTCAGACTTCCCTTTCCCTAAATCACTCCTCCCAGATACTTGAAGCTGTTAACATATTCCACTATTTCCCTTCTATCAGTCCTCAGCTTCTTCTGATTTCTTATCTGTATTCACTTTCATCCCATGTGCCTTCAGTTTTTCATTCCATTCCCTTATAATTTTCTGAAGTTCTTGCGCAGGGTCAGCCTGTAATGTCTCATCATCTACATACAGCAACTTTTGTAGTTCAGTACTAGTATGAACACCAGTTGGCTTTGAGCTGATTCACACCCACTCCCACTGGGAACCCCTCTATGAAATCAAACATGGTTTGCACATGATTCATTGAGACCTTGTACATAGCCTGCAGTAATTCTTCTAATGTTTCTAGAACTTTGAACTACCACAGGACTGCCTTCATCAGCTTTCTTGTGGCATTATCATATGCTTTCTTCAAGTGTAGGAATGCCCAGTTGAACTCTTTCCTCATCTCTAGCTTCTTCTAAACCATACCTCTCACTGCAAACACTGAGTCACTTCTGCTGTATCCTGATCTAAATCCAAACTTGTTATTATGTTCACAACTCTAGACTCCTTTTGAGACTAGCCATTCATGCCCAAATTTCCCCTGTTATAAACGCCCAAGGACATAAATGGCTTTGGTATATGCCTGTGCTTTAGGGCATCTACAAACTGTCCCATTTATAAAGGATACAGTGACAAGCCATGGAAGAACTTGTAATTTCCCATTCATTGGTACAAACTGCATTAGAATAGGCTTACAGAAGAGCTCTGCTTCACATGAATGGTGAGTCTCTTCCAGAGAAGGGATAATCTTTGAAACACATACCTCTCCCTTTGTATCCCAGTTTATGATGGGATAGCTGAAATCACTAGTGAATATAGTGTTGGGAAAAATGATGAGTGATTCCAGTACATTCAAGTGCATGGCATGGTTATCCTAGGTCATAGACGAGGATCTATGGCAACAAGGATGCAGTATACAACTGTACATGTGGTTATTTGGACATGGAGTAGCTTAAGCATGTCATATTGAGGTGTGTTTACTTTTAATGCATATTGATACACCTCTACCTCTTGTCTTTTCTTGTACAGTAGATGGTCTAAATGTGTGTAAGGCATTTTATCCTTGCACTGCTGGGGTGCCTTTTGTGGCTTTAAACCATGCCTCGGTAACTGCATATATGTCAACACTCTCAAGGTGAGAAGAACTTCCAGGGAGTGGAACTTCTTGTTGAGACTCATAACACTGAGCAGAATCACCTTTAGTTTAATTTGAGTAGAATTTACTATGGCAGAAAGTTTATCAGGTTGGCATTGCCTAAAAAAGCACTATAGGTGTGGATAGTGTTTTGGCCAATATCTGAAAGTCTAGTGGGGGACAGATTCAGATTATCCCTGACAAAACAGCATGATTTATCAATCATGTCCTCCCAAGCCAGCAAATATTGGACCCCCTTAGAAAGACACCAGTAACTAAGCCAATTGTTAAAATCAATCATCTTCTGTTTATATTGTGGTATCATCCTTGGAGAAGGTATAATGCTGCTCAGTGTTAGACCCATACCTGTAGTGGACACATAATCTGAAAGGTCTACCAAGTCTCTCTTCATGCAGTCCAGAGAGATACATTTTAGAGTCATATTGGTACTTGTGGTTCAATGTCCTAAGTGCATATGTGATTTGGTGGATCCTTGCCCCTGATATGTAATTGACCATGACTGTCTCCTTGCTCAGCCCGACAAATGAGGTATCAGTATGTCTCACAAGAGTCTCCAATGACCAATATTTTTGTTGTGTTGTAGTTTGCCTTATGGGCTTAGAAGTTAAGACACTGTGAGATCTGATTGTATGTGTCCTGGGCAGTGCTGTCTTTGTAGAGTGTTTGGGAGGTTGCTGAATACAGCATCTGGGAGATCTTTTTAGGCTTAGGTAGATTGCATTTAAGAACCTCAGCATATGTGATTTTATGTGCCTAATCATAGTAGCTGTACTATGTGTATTACTGGCAACCTGGGCCTCCCCTGAAATTGGGCTCTTACTGGCCCAGTGGACTATCCCAATAAACAAATGCCACTAAATAAATAAAATAAATAACCAGTTTAGAGATAGCAATGTCTGTAAGTGAGAGATTTGCCTCCAAAGACATACTGTAATTATATGTATTGCATACTGTGTCAGTCTGCTTAAGAAAAGGGTGGCTATAAGTAAACATGATATAACTGCTACATTGTCTCTGGATGCCCATTTCCACCAGACTGGCTACTGATACAGTAGGAAAATACACATCCATAGCTGTAAATCATCTTTGGTATGAGCTATGATGAGTGGGGCAAGATAGGTTTGTAACTAACTAAACAGAGTTTTGAGGCTGGGGAAGGTCTGGGATTGATCTAAAACAACATTCCTGGGGGGATGCTTCTCAGTGGGCAAACCAGCTGCTCTATACTCAGCTAGATACTTAAGAAAATAGCAAAGGAAGCTTTATATCAAAAATTACAACTTAAGGTGCCTGTATCTATCCAGAGCACTGCAAACCACCGCTGCACAACACAGAACTGGATAAAGGAGACAGGCTAGAGAGGATTCCAATTAGTAAACAATAAAATGCAGTATAAGTACAAACACACGCGCGCACACACACACACACACACACACACACACACACACACACACACACACACACACACACGCATGTGTGTGTGTGTGTGTGTGTGTGTGTGTGTGTGTGTGTGTATGTATATATGTATATATATATATATATATATATATATATATATATATATATATATATATATATATATATGTAAGGCTCAGATCCTTCAGCAATTCTCAACATTCTCACTATTGTGAGTGATACTACAATACCTAGACCAAGTAAATGCAATCAGTAAAAATGCTGTATAATTCAAATAAACAAGGCTCAGATCCTGCAGCAACTCACATTTTTTTCACTAATGTGAGGGGTACTGCAATATTAAGGCCCACAGACCAAGTTAAAATGCAAACAGTTGACTTTTGGTAAAACAAGGAAAATTGCAGAAAAGATCACTACACAATACAGATTAACACTCTAAATATTGCAGTGAACACTAACTGAATGAAATGATTTAAACAGAGGCTAACTTGGAATTTAGGAGTGTAATGGGAGAGCTATCAGTCTACAATAGAATTAGTACTTGGAGGGACTTCCAAAGTTTACCTTACAGTAGGGGCAGACATCCAAAAAGCTACCAAGAAGAATTGGGAGGGTGGGAGGGAAAAATCCAAAAATCAATGCAGTCACACAGCAGTCGCAAACTCAGAGGGCAGGATTCACGAAGCCTCCGTGTAAGAGTTATAAGTCTTACACGGAGGCTGCAGTTAAACGGAGTGATGGCAGCATGCTCTGCATATTCATGAGAGCATGCTGAATCACACCTAAGGCTAACACGGTCCGTGGAAGACAGTAGGGGGCGTGTCCGTAAGCCGAGCCCTGCAAGTGGACACGCCCCCAGAAGAGTAAAAGTGCCCAAAGTAAACACCCACGACAGAGGCCATGGAAATGTGAATAAACACAACACAGCACATGCCCCCACAGACTATGAACATAAAATATATAAATTAACATGTTATATATATTTTTTAAATCGTAAAGATGTTTGCCCGTAAGTGCGCTCGTTTGCGCGGGCGTGCCTGTAGCTTAGCCACAGTTAGCAGTCAGTGGAAAAGCATATAAGAACTAAATATGCAAAGAAAACCAAGAAGCAATAGTGTAGCGGTAGAGACGTCGGCTGAAGAGCAGGCATCCATGGTTCGAGCCCCCACAACATCAATTTTTATTTTTAGTAAAATAAGCACGAAACAAGTCCCTGACAAATATGTACACATATAAAATCATATTTTATGTAAAATGTAATGAAATAGTCCATTTATTTTGAAGAAATGTGAGATAACAAAACAATAAAAAATGCGAGATGTTCCAATAGCTGAGCTACAGTTTAACAAGGTGAGTGCATCTGCCCGTAGGTGAGCAGTGGTTTAACAGGTGCAAAATGAGTGCCCGTAGGTGAGCAGTGGTTTAACATGCTGAAACTATGTGCCCCAAGCTGAGCTGAGCGTAATATGCGTGCTGACAGCTAAATGAGGCGTAAACCAGCGTAACCCGTTTGCGGGGAGCTGCTCACCGCGCTAACAAGCTAACCGACGGGCAACGTTGAGCAAGCTGTAACAAAACTGCCTTTACACAGACACACCCCCTAGCCTGTCTAGACAGTCATAAAATATAAAAAGCAGTAGCCAGGTTCAAACTCAGGATACCATGCACCATAGTCAAGGTACTGAACCACTAAGCCACGACAGCTGTACTTAGAAATGCAGTAATAGCAAATATATAGGAATGAATAGAAAGTGGAGCATGACAAAGCAGGTAAGTTGATACAATTCCAAAATGGCCAATCACAGATATGTGCGGGAAAAACGGCATATATAAGCCCCATAGGCGGGAATACACAGCATAAACGATTGTAGAACTGACTTGCAGCCAGAATGACAGGAGTAGGTGAGGGTAGTTGCTTTCGAGCACAGAGGTGGGGCATTGAGGAGTCCAGATACATGGTCTGGCTCCTCGTCTACAATCATGAGGCCCAACTCATGCAGGGCCAGGTCCTGTGGGGAGCATATAGGGCTGAGGCGTGGGACCGGTTGGCTCATGATCTCACCAGTGCCACAGGGATTCCAAGGACTGGTGAGCAGGTCCGTCACCACCATGCGGACCTGAAGAGATGCAAGCAGGACCAATTGAACCTTTGGATCCAGGAGTTCTGGCAAATGCCCAACGCCCCACTACTGAGTAAGTTACATTTAATTATGTATGTATGAAATTAGATTAGCTGATATTATGGAGATGTGTATTCCAATATTACTTCATTTATATTACAGCTGCAGGTGTCCGTTCTGCGAACCGCAGAGCCTATGGCGATAGGCTGTTGCGGTTGCGCCACCAGGCAGGTCAGTAATCCACTCCCAGTAACTGTAAAGAAATATAAAAGTATGACAGTTAGCAAAAGAGTGCAGTGTAGTCACTAAGTAATAAAATGTGCAAGTAACAGTGTAAAAGTGTTTGCAAGTATTGCTTGATTACAAAAGTGTGTTGCAGTCTGTAATCCAAACAGAAAAATGAAAATGTCTGAAATAAAGTCTGAAATAAAGATGCCCCACCTGTAATATAATAGTACACAACCTGCAGCAGGCTGAAAAGTACAGCTGCAGAAGATGAGCAAATCACATGTGTGAAATATATCCCTGTTGAAATACTGAAACATGACAGCAGTGAGACTGCTGGAAAGGATTGTAATAACTACAGGTAAAACATGTCAATAAAGCCTAGAAGTAAGTACCATCCTGAATAGTAAAATAAAACAAGTGAGAGAGTGTGAGAAAGAGTTATGAATCCCCAATAAAGTAGTAAGAACCCTGAATAAAGTATACTGCAGTCAGTACAGAATGAAATGAATGTGACAAGTAGAACCAAACTGCGAAATGTGTTCAAAGTGTTGCTGCAGCTGGAATGTGTATCCCAAAATCTGGATATGTTGCTCTCAGTCTGCAATATGCAGATAGTATGATTGTCTGAGATATCAAACATCCACAGTTGTCTATAGCTATATAAAGCAAATGTAGCAGGATGATGTAGCTGAACAAAGCCAGATATGAACGTGTATGAATAACAATAAAATGTATATTGATGTAGCAGTAACAGTCCTATCACCAAACTGAAGTAGTTATCATATAGGAAACTGTAGTTAGAACAGTAGTGTGTATATATCTGTAGCTATTAGAAATGTACAGCATATGTATTGGTATTCGAAGGTGTTAATAATATTTTCTTCACCCCACCCTATAACCACATATAATCCATTCCACGTGAAATTGGTATGTGCAATCACAATTAACACCCCTGGACATTTGTCCTGTTGGGTCATAAATATTTGCATGTACATTGATGCATCTGCCCTGTTCATACATCCAAACCTGATGGCCTGTTGCCATCAATCAACCCTGCATGTTGTTGGACTGTGTATTGCTGTTCAAATTATGCATGTGTTATGCTCGCTGTTCAGTGGTGTGAATATCTGGGTGTTTGGTTAATGGGAATACTAATGCATGCTGTTACAACTAATTGCGAATGGTATTGTATGTTACTAACCCAAACTGTCATGACATAATGCAAAACATAGGACGACAGGGAAGGCGGGTTCCAGCGGACCCACCTCTCCCACCTCAGCTGGCAAGTGCACCTGGCACTAGTGCCCAGTCTGGACCCTCCTCTGGTGGCCCTGTGCCACCTGCGGGTGGAAGCGCTGCAGGGGATGGGGCCCGCCCCCCATCTGCAAGCGTGGCCGGAGGAGAACCACCACTCACCCTCAGTAGCGTCCGGACTGTGGTGCGTAGGGAGATCCGGGACTCTGTTCTTGGGCCCCTACGCCAGCTTGAGGCACAGGTGGCACAACTTACGGGCATGCCTGTTGCCCGGCCTACACAGCCCCCAGCACAGCCCCATCCTGGGCAGTGAAGGAACAGTGGCAACTGCCCATGGGTGGGGATATCAGTTCCACTGTTGCCATCTGTGGGCTCATGGGCTCTGGATATCCAAACATCCATCCCCGTCAATTGTGTAACCCCCCCAAACGTGTCATACACCGCCCCTGTATGCGTCTTGTTTGTCTTGTCTGTTGACCTACCCAACCTACCTCCCCAGCTATACCGACTTCCTTCACCTGACATACCTCTCTCACCTGAAAAAAAAAAAAAAAAAAGGGCACTCTGTACCCACAAAAAAATTATGCCCCATACATAGCTGCCCATTCCGCACATATGTCTGCTGGACATGGAAACTATCAATTACAATTGGCTGTACAAGTATTATTGTTGTCCTGACAACTCTCTCAGGGTGGAAGGTTTCAAATGTCACACCAAATTACATACATATGCACAGCTGTTGCTGATGAAGAAATGGGCAGCTATGGGCCTTACCTACATCCCTCCTGCAAAACCCGAGCTTGTTTCCCTACTGTCTTACCCTCTTTGTGACCCCTTTTTCACCACTTTCCTGTCTCCCCATTTTCATTTCTTTCAAAGAAAATAGCGCGGGTGTGCGCAAGAGTAAGCACGTTAAGAGGTTGTAGGTGGGTGTGTGCGTGTGTGCGCTGAGCTGAACGCCAGTGCGCATGTGTGAGCTCCACGCAAACCAGCGCTAACCCGGTTACAACTGCTTAAAAGTGCCTTAGTCACTCTGATTGACAGGTCCTGTAGTCAGTTCAAAAGCAAAATAAAATCCCACTGTCAGTTCCGAACCCAGGACCTTGGAAACGGTAGTCTGCATGACTTACCACTAAGCCATGACTGTTATACAAGAACATTGTGCTAAAATAAATATATCATGTAATAGGAGGAATGAATGTAAATGGAATATAGGATGTGTAGTACACAAAGCATGTCATGTATATTTACTGTCAAATCTAGTGGATATCTATGATAGTAGTGTGTGAACAGAAACAGCCATGCTAGTTGGTAGCTAGTAGATAATAATGTCACTGTAGCACCTTGCAAGCCACACACATACTCACAGCAGGATAATCACTGCCCATACCCCACAACCTGTTACAGGAACACATCCGGACCAAGTAATAAAATATGTGAAGCAAAGGGCCAAAACCAGGGACACATTACAAATAATGTTACAACAAACGTAGACAATTCAGAGAGTAACAGGTTCTGCATTTTGTGGGATGTTTGGAAGGGTATGAAGTCTGAAACTTAAATGTTTGTCACCATATTCTGACCTGAGCCCAGAGTGATTTGCCAGAAAAAGCTGTGCATGAGATATTGACCAAAATATGAGGCAGAAATGTGGACAACCTGCAAATATTTGTACACATGAGAGGTTTGACACCACCATATTTGAATAGTTAAGAGCTTAGACATAGCAACAGTGACTGAGTTACAGGGATGCCCCACAAACTCCATGTGAAATGTACAAACAGTAGGCAGAAAGGTGTTACAACACATGCAATGGTAACTATGAAGTCCTGAAAGTATGCACCACTTGCATGGAAGAAAAAGTGTAGTAATACATATGCTCATGCTATCCCACAGTCACAACTGCAGCATACCAGACAATTTAATGGGTGTACCCCACTGATATGTACCATTCCATGAGGCAGATAACAGATGCACCTGAGAGTCTCTGGGGCCTGCTCAGCAGCATACTCAAATACCCTAATAGATGTCAAGGCCCACACCATGGCCAGACCACACTGCATGCTGTAACACCCTAGCAGATATAGCAAGCATTCCAAGGTGTGAATGTGCATGGAAAATAGGAAAGCCACAGCAGCACACTACAGTCAGGACACCTAGCAGGCATACAAGTAGTGACTGTAAAGGGAAAATATTGAAGCCATAGCAACAAAGTGCAAGAGCCACTGCTATACACCAGTTAAGTTAGTACTGGAAACTGGAGAAATGAATGGAGAAATGTTAATCTACAACACAGCTGGAAATATGAGAGAGATACCAACCTTTACACTCACAGAACATTGTCCACAGCATACCAGCATGGTCCCTGCCCTTAAAATCTGAAAGGGCTACGCCTATCTCACACACCTTTTTATAGCACTGCTCTGAAATCACAGTGAAAATTGCAATCAGTACACAACTGGTTGCATGCAATTAGCAAATGCTGGCTAACAATTGGTGCAGAGGCCATCACATGGACATATGCAGATACCTACAAAAGCATGCTGTACTCCCAGTCCACACATACAATACTTTCATTGCACCCTGAGGAGGAAGTGAGAGACAGAGAGAGAGAGAGAGACAGAGACAGAGACAGAGACAGACAGAGACAGAGAAAAACAAAATTAAACATACACAAACAAAACTGGTCAGCAACAGCCACCTGAAAGCTGACAACTGGCAAGTGGAGCAGCAGGACACAAAACTAGACGGCAACACAAGCAGCTGTGACAAACACAGGTAATGTAAAGTAATACTATAAAGGTCTACATACTGTGAACCCTCCATATGTGTCATTGGTCTGTATCCATATGTATATGAAGATGTGCAAAGGGCAGGGGACATACAGCAACTATCAGTGAAGGCTGTATATACATTTGTATGTGAGAGCATCTATGTGCACATATCAATGTAGGTTGAATGTAGGTTGTAGTGCAATGTACAAAGTAGGTTTCACAGTTATGTATGTTTAGCAGTATGTTAGTGTGTGTATACAGTATGGTAAACAAACATGTTGATATACCTATCTATCATATGGATACGTATGTATGTCAAAATATGTATGTATGTATATATATATATATATATATATATATATATATATATATATATATAATATGCATATATGTATACATACATAGAGAGAGATGTAGGAATACATAGACAGATGTAGATAGATAGAATATGTACAAACATATATATGTAATACACACATACAGATATAGATATATGTAGATACATATAGATAGACAGACAGATCTGACTATCTACAGGTATGACTGTATATGACGACCTCAACACCCCCTGTCCCACCCCCTCTGTCACTCTCACCCCCTCTCTGTCACACCCCCCCTCTCCATATCTATAGCAATATATGTACATCAATATATATATATGTGTATATGTATACAGACATATATATATATATATATATATATATATATATATATATATATATATATATATATATATACATATACATATATCTATATACATATATATATATATATATATATATATATATATATATATAGAGAGAGAGAGAGAGAGATGTATATATATTCTGAGTGAGGCACATGTGTACAGATGTATTGCAACAGGTGCCTGGTGACAAAGGCATGGAGTGAACACCAGTATCAAAACTGGAGTACCATACCCCATTTCAAATCACCTACACCAGTAACCACCAGATATGTGATTGGCTGCCCACCACTGCATGTGTCAGGGGTGAACAGGGTCATAAATGTGTACAATAGTCCCCCCAATGATATTCACAGTGGCACACTATTCCTGGAATACCTGCACATGGTATGTGTCAGCAGACATGGTGTATCAGCTATGGACATGTAGGTCAGTGTACCCCTCCACACCACATAATGGCTGTCATGGTATGTACCTCACGTGACAGCTACAGATATGGAGAAGGACACAGTGACATGTACAACACTGTGACAATGCACTCAAACACATTACCAATGCACTGTGACTGACAACACCACAGAGTACACACATACTACCCACATAGAGGTTACCACTCCTGGATTTACATACTTAAGTCACACCCATGACAGATGTCCAACAACCATAGTAACACCTCACACCATCCACAACCTAAATGACTGCTGTGTGTCGTCCGTGCCACTGCAATAGAGAGCACATGTGGAGGTAAAGGTTCCTACCCACAGATAAGACATACCCTGCAATAAACCACACAGTGTTAAGAAGCAAGACTCCCCATGAGTACATGTCACACATACCCCTGCTGAATGTTAGTCAGATAGGTAATATGCCATATGAGTCACCCTGTGTAACTGTTTGACAGCAGCAGGTACCATCACACCACATGTGTCACAATGGTTAGGGTAGCAGAACAGTATGCTGCTGTAGTCCCAGGGGCAATAGCATATTGTATAGTATTGTATTGTAATGTATTGTATTGTGTTGTATTGTAATGGTATGTTGAGGTGCCTCCTTCATGGAGTGGAACCACTGCTGCAGTGCACCAGTGTACAGGTACATATCCTGTAGTCAGGCTAGTGTTACATAGCACTTCTATATGTGTGTTTAGCTCCTGTCGGAGTTCATGTAGCATGCAACCGGGGATACCATCAGGTCCCATTCATGTTGTGTATTCTGCTTTCCTGAGGGCGGCTCTCACCTGGACATCTGTGATGACAGGGAGGTTACAGTCAGCTGGGATAACTATGTCTTATTTTGGGGAGAGGGAGGGTGAAACCTGCACTGAACCTGTCTGCCACAATGTTGTCAATATCTGTGGTTTCAGTGAATTATTTGTTGTTGTGTACTAACTATGAGCATAGTGGAGGGATTCTGACCAGGTTGCTAACATAACTGAAGAAGGCCTTGTGGTTATCTGTAGTGTCCCTCTTGATTTCCCTCTCAAAGTTGCCCATGGATGTTTGTATGAGGGAAAATAGATCCTTACTAGTGCTGCTCAGACATGCCTTCCCTTTATGGAATTATGCTCTGTCTTGCAGTAGCTTCCATCTTTTGTAATACAATCTGTCTATGGCTGGGGTCCACCAGACAGGATGCTGTCCCTTTGTGGAGAGTGTCTTGGCCATATATGGGACTGCATGATCCATGCATTCTCGGAGATGTCCGTAGAAAGCATTTGTGAAGGGGTCAGCATTGTGGGTTGTGTCTTCCACTGGCCCAGTGGGCTGAAAGCATACCATGTCACTGTTACAAAGTGTAAAGTTTGCATTTGCAACGTTATTCACTATAGTCATTTGTGCTGGTGGTGGAGGTGGGATATGTATATCCAGGGCAATTAGTTTGTGGTCAGCTCACAGTAGTTGATGATGTAGCCCATACAGTACCTAGATACAAACCCTCAGAGTGAGGAGGTGCTCTGGACCTGAATCAGTGTTCTGATTGCTGGGGTTTGGTAGTATGTCATATGGAGTGTGCCAGGTACTGATGCACAGTTGCTGGCTGAGCACTGATACCTGGCCATTTACATGTGTATCCACCAATAGACGGACAGATGCTATATATGTGAGATATGTCATATCATAACAGTCGAGTAGAATGTGTAGTATGTGTGCCAAATTCTGCTGACATATATTGCTGATATCAGGTTATTTCCTTTTTCAGGAACATGGCTCACCCACGAAATCCAGCTTACTCCACAGCTGAGGATGAGGAGATACACCAGAGCCTGGTGCGGGATTATGCAATACTCTTTTCCCACACCAGCCAGAATCAGCAGGAGAGGGCTGCACTGTGGCAAGACCTTGTCTGTCGGGTAAATGACATAGGCACGCATAATAGGACATATGAGCAGGTACGATATCACTGCAGTGATTTAATCAGAAATGTCCATCAGCATGCGTCGGATATCCACAGGCAACAGGTCACCACAGGTGGTGGGGTGGCTGCACATCCCCCACTCACCAGACTGGAGGGACTACTCATGAGTGTAGTGGCTCCAGTACGCCAACAACAGCAACAGCAGCAGACATGCATTATGATGGAGGCTGGAGCCACGCAGCAGCAAGACTATGAGCGTGCAGGTAATATGCCATATGTATAGTTGACTGTTGTGTACACTGGTAGTTAATGCATGTGTGAGGTGTGTCCTTGGTTTGTAGCTGTCATCATAGTATTTAATGTGCAAGTGTGATATCCTCAATATCAGCAGCTGACCTGTGAAAGGCGACTGTTGTACTACTGACCTGTATCATACTCAGTAACAATGGCACAGTCGTGCCCACTGACATTAGTTTCCTCACTTCTGCAGGTCCCTCCGGTGTAACAGCAATGCAGCCTATCCATGCTGGTGAGTGTGTATTAACAATACCTTTAATAGTCTTGATAGTAATAGTAATATTAGGCTCACTTAGTAGTGCTCTGTGTATGCATGCAGGAGTGTCTGTGTCTGTGTGTTGATATCTCGCATACTGAGTAGTGTGCAACTGTGTGCAACTGTGTGCGTGTGTACGTGTGCACGTGTGCACACGTGCGCATGTGTGCATGTGTGCACCAGTGCATGTGTGCACCTGTGCATGTGTGCACCTGTGCACGTGTGCATGTGTGCATGTGTGCACCTGCGCATGTGTGCACGTGTGCATGTGTGCACCTGTGCATGTGTGCATGTGTGCACCTGTGCATGTGTGCACCTGTGCGCGTGTGCATGTGTGCACCTGTGCATGTGTGCGCCTGTGCATGTGTGCATGTGTGCACCTGTGCATGTGTGCATGTGTGCACATGTGCATGTCTGGACCTGTGCATGTGTGGATGTGTGCATCACTGGTAATATTGTGTATACATTGCAAACTGTGTTTCCTGTTTCCCTCCCACAGGTTCTGGTGCTGCTCTGGTGTCATGCAGCAGGGAATCTGAAGCAGGTGCCATGGGTACTGATAATGATGACATCTGTGTAATGGCACAGGAAGGTATGCCAGGGTCCATCATTGGTCAGCCGATTGACAGTACACAGCTGTCAACCCCATCAATGCACACAGTTATCCTGCCAATACACCCTTTGTCACCAATGTCCCTAGGTGATAGACAGCATACAGTGGGCATTGACCAGGGTAATGTGGTATCTGTGGCACATGCCTCCCCACACAGCAGCCATGGGCATGGCCCTGAGATGGTACCACACAGACAGATGTCCAGGGGTTCTCGTGGGAGCATCCGTGGGCGTACTGCCCCTGTCAAACGTGCCCACAGAGGTCTTACAACCTCAGCTATGTTTCAGGCTGTCATGCAGGCACAGTCACGTATGGAACGGTACACCAGACAGGGTCTGAGGGAGCTGACAGCATGTCGCACAGCCATGACTGACAGTATGCGTGACATTGTGGCTGCCATCCGTAATTTCACCGATGTCATAGACAGAAGTTGTGGGGACATATTAGACCGGTTCCACAACTACATGTCCATGAGCCAGGGCGATGGTGGACAGTTGAGGCGTCGACGTGGGCATATGTCAGCAACAGCAGCAGCTGGCAGTCTTCGCGGATGACAACAGGGCTGCGGCCACCCCCATAGTGCCAGCAGCAGCCCCAGCAATGCTGGGTCTGTGCTGTCATCAGACAGCCCCAGGAGACCACGTGCACGTGGCTCTGGCGTGGCCCGACAGGGATCTGTGTCCAGTCAACGAACACCTGCTTCTGATGACCGTACCCAGTCTGGGTTTGTACCGGATACGGTCCGTAGCACCCCTGCAAAGCACAGGTACCATGTCCGTGGCCAGAGACACTGATCTGTATGACCTGGCAGGTACAGTCTGTGGCTGTCCACAAACACCAGTATATGGCAGCCATGAGGTGGAACTGTGTGCATCCATACACACAGGCAAATTGACTACACCTAGGGCTACCACATACACGCACACACTGTATCAACATTGCCCCACCTTGTACTGCTGTCCCTCACCAACACACATACACATACATGTCAATTGGTGGTATCGGTGGCTGACTCAGGCATACCAAGTTCACACCCTGTGCATATGATGAAACTGTGCCATCTCCTGCAATCTGTAACATCAGTGCAGGTACAGGTTAACATGTTGCTGATGCACAGGGTGACTACATAGACGTGTAGTAATAGTGTCATGTTGTTAACAGTACTGTGTGCTGAAATAATTGTGGGTATATCACAGCATGCCTGATGCAGTAAGGGTATGATTGTCATGTACTGTTGTCTATACCCATGGTAAGTACCATAGTGTATCATCTGCACATGTTGGCATACTGGTGGTAAGGATGTCAACAGAAGGCAACATACATAGGTAGCACAGGGGATAAGGTAATGAAAGTATTAATACGCAATGATGGACATGTAAACTGCAAGTGGCATGTTGCCCACACTGGACTCTGCAATGCGGATGTTTGAGGATGTTGATATGTGTGCAGTACTACACGACTGGTACAGGACACACAGGAGCACCCTAGCACTGCAAGCTCACATCTCATACCATGCTAGACAGCCCCAACACACAAAACTAACTGTCACAGGAGGGAGAGTCCCCATACATGTCAGGGATACTGTGGTGGCAGGCCAGGTAGCATACATCCTACTAAGTATGGAACCACTGTGTGAAGGCTCAGTGTCTGTTATTTGACATGTGTATTACTGCAGGTATGAGCACATGGGTTTCCATCCAGTTATTGTACATCCTGACGGTACATGGTCTGTACACTTGTGTGCGCTGAGACTGGACCCTAGCCATCTGACCTGTGTATTTCCATGTACATGTGCATAGTGCCTGCATATTTGCAGTGTTACCTACTGGAAGTGGTACAGCTTGTTTGTTGTACAATGGACTACATGCAGCCCTGCTTACTGTAGCTTTGTTTGCATACATGTTTGCTTGCAATTACCCTGGAATACTGATCCCACCTGCAATGCATAGTTACAGAACTTCTGTGGACTCCTAGTGACATCTGCATAGCTTACTATATGTATGTCCATGTCTCACTTGACAGAACGTCACTGTTTGTCCTGTTCACATGTACATTGCCTGGGACACATTGCATATGACTTACCTGGCATTTGTCCACGTGAGCAGTCATATATGCCAATGCTAACTAATCACAGGCACTAAACCCTCACATACTCATCTTCTGTTGAACCACCTGCTTCGCTAGGGACGGCTTGCACCTGTCACCCCTGGGCTTTTGGATATTGGCAAAGGCTCTTGCTACCCCCATAGTGCCTTTGTTAGGCAAGGCTCAAATGACATACCCACCTTCATAGGTATCACAAGGGATAAGAAACTAAGAGTAATGCTACTCAACGCCAGAAGTCTAAACCTCAAGATGCATGCACTCGAACCTCTCCTTAGCATGGAGAACATCAATATCTGTGCCGTAACACATACCTGGTTCAGGGCTACTGAAAGCACCCCAGCACTACCAGGTTATACCTCATACCATGCTTTTCAGCCCCAAAACTTGGACCGAACCACAAAAGGAGGGGGAGTATTGATATTCATCAAAGATGCCCACACCTCCAGGTTGGTGGCAAAGCACCAAGCATCAGAGACTATCCATGTGCAACTAACAATGGGTAAAACTGCCTTCCAGGTTATAGCCTGCTACAGACCACCCTCCCAAACCCAAGAACCGCACTTGGCCTTCCTGAGAACAGTGGAAAATATGAAGGTCTCTCCAAACACCATTATATTGGGCGACTTCAACTACCCACACATAGACTGGGAGCATGACTCTAGCTCCAACACCCTAGCCCAAAGATTCCTAGAATATTTGAGCTCAAATGCTATGGAACAACTTGTTACCACTCCCACAAGAAGGGAAAACATACTGGACCTGATCATCACCAACATGGGGACTCTATGCTCCAGACCAGAAGTGTATCCCTCACTGGTAAGATCAGACCATAAACTAATCTCACTGGATATTCACATCCCGACCCCACCCCCTGCCCAGAAAACCACAGTGAACAACTTCTCTAAAGCAAATTCACACTCCTCAAAACTGAGGTGGAAACCTTCAAAGCCCCTGGGCCTGTGGAAAATACGGACCAGACCGCAGATTCCTCTATAAATGCATTCTATGGACACCTTCAGGAATGCATGGATCATGCGATCCCGAATAAAACCAAGACCCAATCCTCCAAAGGCAGACGTCCTGTCTGGTGGACCCCAGCCATAAACAAACTATACAATAGAACGAGGAAGCTACTAAATGATACAGCAAAATCCCGAAAAGGGAAGGCATCACTGATCAGTATTAGCAAAAAACTACGGGCACTCATAAGATTGTCTAAGGCCAGCTTCGAGAGAAAATTGCACAAGGACACTAAGCATCATCACAAGGCTTTCTTTAGTTATGTTAGGAACCTGGGTGGTAATTCCCAGATATGCTCAGAGGTAGTCCAAAATGTCAATAGAAACACCAAACCCACAGACATTGCCAACATCCTAGCTGACAGGTTCAGCACAAACTCCCCCCCCCTCCACACCGAAAGGGCAAATATTTATCCCAGCAGAGTGCTGCCCCCCTGAAATCTCAGATGCTCAGGTAAGAGCCGCCCTCTCCAAAGCAATACACACTGCATCAATGGAACCAGACAGTGTCCCGGGCTGTGTCCTACATGAACTCCAAGAAGAGCTACACCCAAACATAAAACTACTGTTCAATCCCAGCCTTACTACAGGATATGTGGCCAAAGAGTGGCGTACAGCAACAGTGGTCCCTCTACAGAAAGGTGGTGCCTCAACGGATCCTGGACACTATTGCCCCATAAGCCTGACTAGCTTGGTCTGCAAAGCTATGGAAAGGATTATCATGGACCTCATAAATAAAGATATTGGGGACCTACAGACACTGGATCATACCCAGTTTGGCTTTGTTAAGGGCAGATCCTGCCTCTTAAACCTGGTTGATTTCTTTGAAACAGTCACCAAGGCCATTGACGAGGGGAAGGTGGTCCACACAGCCTACCCGGACCTCGCAAAAGCCTTCGATACAATACCCCACTCGGCCATTCTAGAGAGGCTCACCAGCTTAAATATAAACCCCTATGTCACTAGATGGATTGCACACTGGCTCAAGGACAGAACCCACATGGTTAGAATTGCTGGAGCCATGCCAGACTCCAAACCAGTTACAAGTGGTGTCCCACAAGGCTCAGTCCTGGGACCTCTCTTGTTCGGTATATATTTATCGGAGGTACAGGCCAACACAGAAGGACTGTGGCTAACCAAATTCACAGATGACTGCAAACTGGCCACCATAATCGACTCTCCAGCCGACACAAGCATCCTTCAAAAGGGCCTCATAGAAACAGACAACTTGTGCCAGAGCCATGGCCTCAAGCTGAATGCAAAAAAGTGTATAGTCATCCCCTTTGGCAAAAACAAAGTGCCCACAAAGTACCACATAGGTGGTAATCCATTAAGTACAGAAAAAGTAATTAGGGAGCTAGGGAACCAAGTTGATAGCAATCTCTCATTTGACAACCACGTGGCCAAAGTGGTTAGAAAAAACATTTATATAGCCCACCTCATCATGAAGGGATTCACATCTAGATCAGGGGAGGACATTGTGCTTCTTTACTCATCCCTCATCAGGTCCATAATTGAGTACAATGCTCCTGTTGGGATGTACCTTACCAGACACCTGCAGCAACTGGAAAGACCCCAAAAGTACCTCACCAAGAGGATCAAAGGGCTCAAACAGATGCCATATGCTGACCGGTTAAAGAAACTCCAGCTCTACTCAGTGGCATACCGCCTGTTCAGAAGCGATCTGTGCCTGATGTATAAAGCCATGTCAAACCTGGAATTAATGGGCATGCTGCACCTCAGAATATCCAAATCCCATCGAGCTACACGCTCGAGACTTGAACCTCAGCACTGAAATAAATAGGACATGCTGGAGGGACAGATTCATAACCCAGAGGCTCCCTTCACTCTGGAATAAAATCCCAGTCCAGGTTAGGCAGAGTCCCTCATTGACTCTCTTCAAGAGGAATCTTGATGAGTGGATGGGACATCGTAGGTTTACCCTGGGTATCACTTCTGTGTCACTGTTAGACAGAGGCACAGTATACTAACCTCGAAAAGGGCATAGCAAGATAAATTTACAATGGATGGCAACAGCCAAACACATTCTGGCTAGGTTTATAAATGCCCTAGGGCAGATAGCCTAGTATGAACCTATGAACCTATGTACCTTGTTCCCCATTGGCCCTATGTGCTGTTAATCACCATGGCAATCACAATACTATGGTAGCATGTGCAAAGGTCAGTTGTCAGTCACCTCTATGGTACAGTTGTGGAATATGTGGGTCATGTGGCAATGTCACAGCTGCCACATGTACACAGTCAACCCTCTCCCTACACATGGATGTACAACACATGTATGAGATGGAACCACATAGCCAAACTGGGGACTAAGCACTCTGAACCCAGTACTGGCATAACCTGTCAGGTGGCATGAAATACTACAGTGACTACAATACCAGTCTGATGTAGACCTACACTGACAGCAATACAAGCATGTGAACACACTGGGCCATTCGTGGAGCCTAAGAATAGCATCCTGCCTGAGCGGCAGACACCTCTGCAGCTGACATACAGGCATACGTTATGCCAGAACACATCACGCATAACACATAGCACACAAATCCTGTGTGCCAAACAGTCACAGCCTGTACGGCTAGACAACACACCTGCTACAGTTGTGTTAGGTACCTTTATTGTCCGGTACAGTGAGGTCACGCTCACCAGGCTGGACAAGGTGAAGGTCACAGTGATATGCCTGTGGGGCACTATGGTCCACCACATAACACATGCATACAGGTCAGTCAGAGGCATGGACACATATGACTCAGTCATTGTCCATGCCACTATGGCTGACCTGTGATGTACCTCCCTGGACAACATGATAGGGAACATGGAAGGGCTCTCTGAGCATGTGACACAGGCTGGTATTACCCTGACCTTGGTTGGCATCATACCCTCACCAGGAATGCTGACGTATTACTGAATGCTGATGAATTACTGTAGCTACAACACCCTAGCTGAAAGGTTACTAGCATGTAGTCACTGCATTGCTATGGAACAACTTGTTACCACTCCCACAACAGGTGAAAACATGCAGCACCTGTTCATCAACAACATGTAGACTATATGCCCCAGACCAGATGTGTATCCCTCGCTGCTAGGTTGATACCATCTACATATCACACTGTATATACACATACCACATGCAGCACCCGCACAGAAGACCACAGTCATAATGTTATCCAGTGCAAATACCATGTATTCACATGTGGCAGGCGTCAGACATGGTAACTATTGAAGGTCACAGGTACATATGTGTATTTGGCACACACATACATCATTTGTGTCCATTGCCATTACTGGTTTAAGCAATGTCATGCATTATTGTGAACAATAACCCACACACATGGGCATTCTGTGTGACAAAAACACACGTGGCATGTCTGGAATCCAATGCCATAACTAACTGTGCTATGACAGTAGTGAGAGATGCAGTAGCAGAGCATGCTATTTGCATTACTGTGAGATTTGCCCTCTTTTGCTGTACTTGTAGGGTGCTGACATCATCTCTGTGTGGAGATTGGAATATGCAGCAGCTGGTGTGTTGTACTGGTTGGCAAAAGGGTCAGTTCTCTCACACATGTAATTGCACACACACTACCTTCACCACGTACACTTGCAGGATTCAAACCCCTATCTAACTATATTATGACACTCGAGACGGACGCATTAGCAGAGCGTGCTATTTGCATTACTGGGAGGTTTCTCTTCTCCTGCTTTACTTATAGGGTGCTGACATCATCAGTGTTTAGAGAGGGGAATGTGCATCCTGTAGTGTGTTCTCCTAGTTGCCAAAAGTGACATTTCTTTCATACAGACTTGCACACACACTAACCCCCTCCACACACACTGAGCATTTGCAGGATTCAAACCCCTACCTAACTATGTTATGACACTTGAGACGGACGCATTAGCAGTGCGCGCTATTCGCATTATTGGGAGGTTTCCCTTCTTCTGCTGTACTTATAGGGTGCTGACATCATCAGTGTTTAAAAGGAATGTGCATCCTGTAGTGTGTTTTCCCAGTTGCCGAAAGGGACATTTCCCTTACACAGACTTGCACACACACCAACCCCACTCACCCACACACACCCACACACTGAGCATTTGCAGGATTCAAACCCCTATCTAACTACATTATAACACTTGAGGGAGACGCATTAGCAGAGCGCACTATCCGAATTACTGGGCATCTGCTCTGCACCTGCAGTATTTATAGAGTGCTGACATCATTATTTCTACAGAGGTATGTACATCTAGTACTACCTGTCAGGTGGGGGATTGCATATATATGCATTTGCAGCCACCTACGTCAGGGTCAGATATACACATCGCACTGGCAGGTTATGTTTTATACCATGCTTCCTGACCACAGGACCTGTAACACACAACACAACCAGTCCTGACCACCCCTCCCACATCCAGGACACACACTTTGCTTCCCTGGGAACAGTGCCAAGATATGTAGGTGTTCACATACACCATTCCAGTTGTTAATGTCAGGTACAGGCATATTGTGTGTGGGAACTACTCAGGCCTCTACAACATTACCCTACAGCCACTACAATTTGTGAGTCCATGTGCTATGGCAGAACCACTCACCACAGCCACAAGGGGGAATACATATTGCACCTGACCATCTACAACATGGGTACTCACTGTTCCACACCAGAGGTAGACCACCATTGTTGATATCTGACTATACCCACCTTTCCCTGGCCATCCATATCCCATCCCCATCCCCAGGCAAGGTTGTCACTGCAAACAAACTGTATTTATCAAAAGCAGAATTTACACTTGTGAAGACTGGGGTTGAAGACTTCAAAGGACCCATGCTGGGGGAGTATACATGCCACTCTGCATAATCCTTGAGAATTGCATTCTATGAGCATGTGGAAGGTTTGCATTGATCATGCTATCCCAAATAAACCCATGACTGCTCCACAACAGGACACCTGTCAGATGTACACCAGCCATATATGAGCTGTCCAACAGACAGAGTGAGCTAATACATTGTAGAGCAGTAGCCCACAGAGGGAGGACATCTCTGAACAGTACCGGCACGACACTTCAATCCCTCATAATCATCATGACACAGTGTTGACAATGAAATTGTCCAGACAATGCAGATAAGGCTCCCCTCAGTCTGTTATTGACACCCACTTACTGTTAGTGGTCCTCAGCAACCGTCTTCCAGCACACACCAACAACATGGCTGTGGCTTAGCAAATTCAAACCCTGGGATCTCCACTGTGTCCCTGCTTGACAGAGGCACAGCACACTAGCCTCACACGGTGCCTTATGTGACCTACTTTACAGTGGCACAGTAGCCTACTGTACTGGGGAGGCAGATGCCAAGCACACTCTGGCTAAGCTGTCATTCCCTAGGGCAAACAGCCTAGTGTTGACCTCTACACCCATATGTTTAATTGTCAGATGCACATTATTTGTTGCTGATAGACTGTTTGCAGGTCTTTATTGCCATAGCATTCCCTGTTTGTATGAACAACTTGTGTATCTGTGGAAGATGTTTGCATATGGGAGGGATCCACTATATCACGTATGTCTCTGTAGTCATTTAACTGTGTGCACTGGGCAGATTGCTGTAATGTGGTTGGTTCATGGAATAACACGTACAAATACCAGATATGTGTGGCCAACTGCTAAACTGAGATTTGGCCTAAGTGTGTGAGCATGCCCAGTTCAGCCTTCCCATGGCATGTTGTCTGACATATGTCTCATTTATCAAAGTGTGTGAGCATGCCCAGTGTGAGCTTTCCATATGTTGAACTCTGCAGCCCACCACATTTGTTGATGAGTATGAACTTCAACAAATATCTCCCGTTTATGGTTGTGTGTTGTGTCATGTTGTGTAGTTACTGTCCAACTGCTTTGTGTGTGAACACAACAGGGATTATACTGTGCCTGCAGGGTTTGCATGGGATACTTTGCATACAGTTGTCAACATCCTTTCATACTGACCTAACACTGTAGTACCGTATAGTGTACTGGTTCAGTACTTTCACTGTGGTGGACAGTATCCTGGGCTTTAGTCCTATCACTGCTTTACAGTTCCATAGTGAGCACAACAGCCTGGTTAGGGGCCAGTTGTGCACATCTGACCATGTTGCATTATGTTCAGATATGAACTACTTAAACCAGGCTTGTCCAACATTGGTAGTGTATTCCACAACATAGGTGTACATTTGCAAACACTAGCGATGTGCCTTAGGCCATTTCTAATGCTAGTCGGAGAGTGTGTTTGTCCTTCGACACACATTGTAAGTGGAGTTTGCCATGACATATGTCATGGTTAGTATACTGTGCCTCCGTCTACCTGTGACATAACAGTGATACCCAGGGTAAACCTACCATCTCCCATCCACTCATCAAGATTCCTCTTGAGGAGAATCGATGAGTGACTCTATGGATAACCTGTACTAGGAGTTTACTCATGAGTGGGGGTGGCTTCTGTGTTATGGATCATGCAGTACAGCTTGTCCTATGTATGTCAGTGCTGGGGTTCAGGTCTCTCATGTGCATAGCTCACTGCCATTCAGATTGTACAAGGTGCAGCATGTTTATTGATTCCAGCTTGGACATGGCTTTATACATCAGGCACAGCTTGCCTCTGGGTGGGCAGTATGGCAGTGTGTGTAGCTGCAGTTTGTTTAATCAGGCAACACATGACATCTGTTCAAGCTCTTTGATACTCCTGGTGAGGTACTGTTGGGGACTTTACAGTTGATGGAGGTGTCTGCTGAGGTACATCCCACAGGGGCTATTGTAGTCAATTGTAACGCTGATGAAGGATGACTGCAGAGCCACAATGACCTCCCCTTATCTAGATCTGACAACCTTCATGATTAGGTGGGTATATGGTATGTTTCTGTAAACACTACAGCCACATGTTTGTCCAATGCAGGATATCTATCACCTTGTGTCCCCAGGTCTCTTATTATATGTTAAGTATGTAATGGGTTAACACCTATGTGGTAATTGGTGGGCACTTACTGTATGTCCACGGGGGTTGACTATACACTTTTCTGCAATTAGCTTGCTGACATGGCTATGGCACCAGTTGTCTGTTTCTATGTGGCCCTTTTGTGGGATGCTTGTGTCAGCTGGAGGGTCAGATATGGTGGGCAGTTTGTAGTCCTCTGCAAACATGTTCAGACACAGTCCTTCCATGTTGGCTTGTACCTATGGGACATATATACCAAACGAGGGAGGTCCAAGGACCAAGCCTTGTGGGATGCCAGTTATATCTGGTTTGTAGTCTGACATGGTTGCAGCATGTCTGACCATGTCAGTTCTGTCCTTGGTCTGGTTTGCAACCCCTCTACTGACATAGGGGTTTATATTTAAGCTGGTGAGCATATCTATAATGAACACATAGGGTATTGTATGGAAGCCTTTGCAAGGTCCAGCTATGCTGTGTGGACCACATTGCCCTCATCAATGACCTTAATGACTGTTTCAAATGAGTCAAACATGTTTAGGGGCAGGATCTTCACTTAAGAAAGCCACACTGGGTAGGGTCCTGTGTCAGTAGGTCCCCAATATCTTTATGTCTGCGGTACATGCTGATCCTTTCCATAGCTGTGCAGACCAAGCTTCTCAGGATTCTGGGGTGGTAGTTTTCAGTATCCATTCAGGCAACACCTTTGTTGAGAATGACCACTGTTGTTGTACACTGCTCTTTGGGTACATATCCTGTGGTAAGGCTGACATTGAGCAGTAGTGTGATTTGGCATTCCATTCTTCTTGGAGTCCATGTTGGACTCAACCCAGGACACCATCTCATACCATTGCTGCTGTGTCTTTTGCTTTGTAGATGCTGGCTGTTACCTCAGCATCTGCAATGTCAGGGGGCCAGTAGTCTGCTGGATAGATATTTTGCATTCTGGGGGGGGGGGGTTGCACTGCACCTGTCAGGATGTATGTTGGCAATATGTGTGTGTGTGTTTGGTATGTTGTTTGTAATATTTGTGTGATTCAGAGCATATCTGTGAATTCCCAACACGGTTCCTACCATCAGTTCAGGAAGCCTTGGGATTATCCTTAGTGTCCTGTACAATTTATATCTTCATAGGTTCATAGGTTCATACTAGGCTATCCACCCTAGGGCATTTGTAAGCCTAGCCAGAGTGTGTGGCTTTCGCCACCCCTTGCTATGTGAATATTATGGCCTTTATGATTTGCTTTGCTGTGCCTCTGTCTGGACGTGACACAGTGAAGACCCCCAGTGTAAATCTACGATCATCCATCTACTTGGCAAGATTCCTGTTGAAGAGTGTCAGTGAGGGGCTCTGCCTAACATGGAGTGGGATTCTGTTCCAGGGTGTGGGGAGCCTCTGGGTTATGTATCTGTCCCTCCATCACATCCTATTTTATTATGTGTTGAGGTTGACATCTCTCACTCTCACAGCTCTGATGGCTTTGAGTTTTCTGGGGTGGAGCATGTCCATTACTCCTGTGTTGGACATGGCCTTGCACAACAGACATACAATGCCTCTGTGTAGGCGGTATGTGACTGCATTCAGCTGGAGTGCCTACAGCCAGGCAGCATATGACATATATTTGAGACCCTTTATCCACTTGGTGAGGTACCTTTGAGGTCTTTCTAACTGCTTCAGGTGTCAGGTAAGGTACATCCCAAATGAGGTATTGTACTAGATTATGGGTCTGATAAGAGAACAGTATAGGGGCACAATGACCTCTGTTGACGTAGATGTGAATCCTATCATGATACGGTGTCCAATATAGACAGTCTTCCTAGCCACATTGGCAATGTGAGTGTCACATAACAGGTTACTGTCCACTTGTGTCCCTAGGTCCCTGATTACTCCTTCCATACATAATGGTTTACCACCTATGTGGTAATTTGTGAGTACCTTGTTTGGTATTTGGTGGGACATTCATACTGTCCAGTGTCTTCAGGACGGCTAGGTGGGGTTCCTGTGTGTGAGAGTGTGGTCTGTATCATGCTACAGACTGTATGGCAGTCTTGCCTGTGGTTAATTGCACATGGGTGGACTCCAATGCCTTGTGCATTGTCAGTTACCTGGACGTATGAGTGTCTGTGCTGAATATGGATACTCACCCTCCTTTTATGTTTTGTTCCAGGTTTTGGGGCCATAACGCATGATATGTGGTATAACCTGGTAGTGCTGGTGTGCTGTCAGGAGGCTTGCAGCAGGTTTCTGTCACTGCAAAGACATCGATGTTCTCCATACTGGGGAGGGCCTCGGGAGCATGCATACTGAGGTTTATACATCTGGCATTGGTCAGCATTACCCTTATGTTTCTTTCCACTTATGTTTTCTAGGGTGTTGGGTTAGTCTTTTCAGCCTTGCCTACGAAAGGCTCTATGGAGGTGGCAAAAGCCTTATCCAATATCCAGACGCTCAGGGGTAACAGGGGCAAGCCATCCCTGGAACAGCTGCGTGGCTTGTCAAGCATGACATCCCAAGCAGACAGACATTGGATCCCCTTGGAATGACACCAGTAATTGTGCCACTTGTTATAACTGATCATTCTGTGTTTGTACTGTGGCATCATTCTTGGTGAGGGTAGGATGCTGCAAATGGTCAGTGTCATACTGGACTGGACTACATAATCGGAGAGCTCATCTATGTCTCTTTTTATGTAGTCCGGGGAGGTACATCTCAGGTCATTCACACCAGCATGGACTATGACTGCATCATATTTCTACTTGCTTTGGGGTGACCTGCATACTTGTGTTATGTGGCGTATTGTAGCAGCCTACAGGCAGCTTACTGTACCCTTTCCCTTGTTCAGTCTGGTGTGCGGGACAGCAGCGTGTCTCACTATGGAGTCACCTATTACAACTGTATCAGGCATGTTGTTTCTCCTTCTGGCCTGTGACTGTTTGGCACACCAGCTTTGTGTACTATGTGTTGCATGTGCTATGTTTGGAGGTTGTTTGATTAGGTGTCTGCTTTGTAGGCCTCTGTTGGTGTGGTGTGTTTGTAATTCGGGCCTCCGGGAATGTTTTTCTGTGTTTATGTCTTTGGTTTGCAGTTGTCATAGGTCTATGTGGGACTGGGTTTGTAGTGTGTGTGGTTACCTTCTCCTCCTGACTAGTTTTGGGAGTACTGAGTTGAGGGAGCTCAGCCTCCAGTTTGGATAAATGGTTGCATCTCTCACATATATTTGTATTTCTTGGGGGGAGTTGAGGGTTGTCCGTGTACTTGGGGCAGGTGTAACATTGCTTCAAGATTTACAGATTCAACTTGTTGTAGCTGGCCTTAGTGGATTGTATGTGTGGACATATTTTATTGCCATACTACTGATCAGTGATTACTTCCCTTTTTATGTTTGCTCTATCATGTAGTAGCTTCCTCATTCTCTTGCATGGTTTGGTAATGGCTGGAGTCCACCATGCCAGATGCCTGTGTGTATGGCATTGTGTCTTGTTTTAATTTAGGATTGCATAATCCAAGCATTCCTGGCAGTGTTCATGGAATGCCTGTATAACAGGTTCTGAGGTGTGGCCCATATTTTGCACCTGCACAGGGCCTTTAATGGATTCCACATCAGTTTGGAGGAGTGCAACTTTTGCTTTACACATTTTTCACTCTGGTTTTCTGGCCAGGGACTGTGGTCAGGATGTGTATATCCAGTGTGATTACTCTATGGTCTGGTCTTACCAGTGAGCAATACACTTCTCATCTTGCCATCCAGTACCCATGTTGCTGATTATCACATCCAGTATGCTTACCCCTCTTGTGGGAGTGGTACGTTGTTCCTGGGCATTTTGGTTTATGGATTCTATGAACTTTTGTCCTACAGTGTTGGAGCTAGTATAATGCTCCCAGTCTATGTCTGGGTATTTTCAGTCACCCGATATAATGTGGTTTGGAGGACTTGACATATTCATGTATTCCAACATAGGCCAGGTGCAGTTCCTGGTGTTGTGACGGTAGTCTGTAGCAGGCTATAAACTGGGAGGCAGTTTTAGCCACTGTTACTTGACCATGGCTAGTCCATGCTGCTTCTTGTTGTGGTACCAACATGGGGGTGTTGTTATGCTTGACAATTATTGCTAGTCACCTTACTTTTGTAGCTTGTTCCATGTTTTGAGGCTGTACAGTACAGTATGAGGTGTAACCTGGTAGTGTTAGGGTGCTGTTGTGAGCCTTGACCCAGTTTTCTGTTACAGCACAGATATCAACATTCTCCATACTGGGTGAGTTTAGACTGCATGCATCTTGCTGTTTAGACTTCTGGCATTGGGTAGCATTACATCTAGGTTCTTATCCCTTCTGATACCTATGGAGGTAGGTTTGTGTTTTGAGCCTTACCTATTCAGGGCATGCTGTGGGTAACAACAGCCTTTGCCAGTATCCATACGGCCTGCACTGATAGGTGCACGCCAGTCCTAGCAGGTGGAGCATCATGTCATGCTCAGCATGTCATCCCAGGCTGGCACACATTGAATCCCCTTTGACTAACTGCAATACTTCAGCCAATTATTGCAATTGATCATCTCATTGTCATATTGTGGCATGATGCTTGATGAGGGTAGGATGTTAGTCACGGTCCTCAGGTGTGCATATAGTACATGGTGTTGCATTACTTAACACATGGCATTCATGCCTCAGGTGGTGCTGCAGGGCTGCCTCTGTTGGATACACATATTACACTCCCTGTACATGTTTGTGAGCAGGTCATGTCATTTTAGGCATCCCTGTTATTATTTGAGTGAGTCAGAGGGGGTATCGTTCCCAGGGTTCATACTGAGCCAGTGTATGTGCTATGCGTTGCCTCTTTGCCAAGGCCAGGGCATACTGGGCATGCCTCCTTCTGCCTACTGGGGCAGGCTCAGGTTGTTCCTCCTCCGAGTCACGCTCTGCCTGTGATGGCCTTGGCAATGGTGGGGGGCTGTTTGGCCCAGCCCTATGCTGGTCCTGCTGCAGCTGTTTTTGCAAGATCATATTATGTAGCATAGCACATACCATGACAATTTGGGTACATGTAGTTGGTGTGTACTGCAAGGCTCCACCAGATGTGTCCAGACACCGGAACCGTGACTTGAGCAGCCGAAACACATGCTCTATTACATTACGTATTTGTGCGTGTGCCTCATTATGGGGTTCCTGTTCAGGTGTGTGTGCATTTCTGATGGGTGTCATCAGCCACAGCTCCAGTGCATAACATGCATCCCCCACTAGGTGTCCATGTGGGATGTCCCCATTGGCAAATGTCTGGTACAGCTGCGTCAAATGCCAGATGTGGGAATCATGGTAGCTCCCAGGGCAGCCAGCACACACATTCATTATTATGCCCTGGGCATCACACATGACCTGGCAGTTGATGGAGGGGAAGCCCTTGCGGTTAATGTAGGCCCTACCCTGCTCACCGGCTGGTGCTTTGATGCGTATGTGCGTGCAGTCTTTTGCACCCACTACCTCAGGGTATTCCGCTATTTGCTGGAAGAGACGCATATTGCTGGCCAATACCTTACGGGCATTGGGGAAATATACATGATCACCGACATGTGCTGACATGGCATCCAGGAACTGGTGCAGTACCCTGGAGGCTGATGCCTGTGATATCCCCATCATATCACCAGTTAGTCTTTGGAAGGTACCTGTTGCTAGTATTCTTAGGCCAACACATACCTTGGTTTCCATTGGGATGGGTTCCCCTCTGTTGGTTCTGTGTGTGAGGCGTGGCCTGCACAGCTCAACTATATGCTGCAGGAGGTCTCTGTCTGCTCTATAGCGCTCTACTATCTCCAGCTCATGTAACCCGTGGTAGGTGACCCTGGGCCTGTACACTCTTCTCCGTCTCCTCACTGTGGGTTGTCTGGCACCATCTGCATTGTCACCACCCTCAGCAAGTCGCCTATGTCTCATTATGACAGCTATGGCAGCCCCTAACATTTCTGCTCTGAGTTCAGCTTTTTCAGTTTTCACTTCTAATAGCTTACTCCTGTCTTGCAGTGTCTCTTGAGAGAAACATCCTGCACTGCTGTTTGCAGAGTTTTAAGTGCTGGGCTGGGCTACTATTCTGCCTGTGTAATTGCCTGCATCTAATTGTTTTCACCTGCTAGCTCCAGCAGTATTCCCTGCTAGCTTCCTACGAATTCTGTTGCTTCCTTTTTCCTTTCTGTTTCCTCAGGGGGGAGCAGCGTGCATACCAGCAGAAACATGCTCACAGTGGCTTACACGCACGCACACATGCTTACACGGTTCAGAATCTGCTTATTCGGGTTAAAACGCGCGCACACCAGCGCAAACAGTCTTACAAGTCTGCCAACAGGCTCCCACATGCTCAGTCTGCCCTACACGTGCGCACACCAGTGCAAACAGTGTTAAACATCTAGCAACATGCTCCCACATGCTCAGTCTGCCTTATATGCGCGCATACTGTCCTACTCACGCTTCATGGCATGCACACGTGCGCATGCACACCCAGCAAGAAACTTTGGTGTAGGCAACAGTGTACACTTTCCATTTCTTGACTTTCCCATGCTTATGTTGTGGCACTCCTCTTTCCATGATATGTGTCTGACATCTGTCATGTAACACTGACCTCCAATGAACTGCATTTCTTTCTGCCATTCCCCCCTGTGATGTCACCTATCTCCTACTCTGTTCCTCCCCCTTATGTAACTCTTACACTACTCAGAATGTGCTCATTTGCTATGTGACAGTGGAATTCAGTATCCTAACACTCATTTGCATCAGATTGCCTACTAATACTTAGTTACATGTCTTAGACTCAGCTTCCCTCCATAGCAACCACTAAACGGTGGCCATGTTGTTTTTGGTCTGCTGGTCCCTGCATTGTAAATCCATGTATTGCATAAAACCCACATTTGTGGGTTTATAACCTTCATTTTTATGTTTTCTATAGCGCAACCCGTTTGCGCGGGGCTGCGCTGCGTTTAAACATCGCCGAAAAAAAAATTTATTTCTCAGATTTGCATCGGGGTACCTTGCCAATTTCCACATATTTGGCCATTGGCATGCTGCCTGACACATATGCACCCTTTATTTGGAGCTGACATGGCTCCATTGTGTTTTTTGCAGAAACATACTCAGTTGTTAACTGAGTACATTTCTGCAGCTAAAACGGCTCTTACACGGGCTGCTTTGGGCTTCCTGGATCGCTAATCTACCTCATTTGCATGCTATTCGGCTGCAAGTGAGGTGATTAGCATATCCACTCCCACTCCGTGTAAGAGACGTTTTAGCTGGTCTCTTACATGGACTTTAGAGCTGTTCCTGGATCGCGAAGGCTGCATGGAGTCTTACACTACTCTTAGACTCCGTGCAAGCCTTCGTGAATCCTGCCCAGAGCTATTGTAGCTGGATAAGAATGAAGGTAAATACTATTTCTCAGTTCCTCCCACAAATTAGCCAGATCTAATTCCTATTCAGTCAGCTAATGGAAAAGGAATGTTTCCTAACTGACTTTAGCCAACAACTTTTAAGACTCCAAGAAAAAATTTTTGCAGTAAAACAAAATTTAATATACAACAAATTGTAATATCTTAGGACCAAACTAAAAAAGTAATGGAAATTTCCAAGCTTTAAATGTACAAAACCAAAAAATCAGTGCTGGCAAACAGCAGTTATAAACTCAGAGCTCTTTTTCCATCTTACCATCTTACTTTCTACTATTTTGCATATTCATTTATCAATCACTCTCTCCAAAACATTCATGCAGTGTAATGGAGTTTGATACCTCTGTACTGCCCATAGTTATGAATATCCCCTTTGTTCTTGTACACTGACACTAATATGCTTATTCTCCAGTCACCTGGGATACGCCTTTCTCTCCATACTGCAAAGACTACCCTCTGGAGCCATTCCCCACCATCTCACCTAACATCTTGATCATATCTAATGTGGCCTTGTCTTTCCTTGCTGCTTTCCCTGACTTCATTTTCCTTAGTGCTGTTGTTACTTCTTCTAGGGTGGACTCCTTCTCTTTTTTGCATTGTAAGCTGTGTCTGTAGCAGTGCAGCTTCTGTGGGATGTCCTTCATTCAAAAGCTGCTGGAAGTACTCCTTCCATCTTCTTTTAATGTACTGTAGGCTGGAGAGCAGGCTGTTGCTGGCATCCCTTATGGCAGATGTCTGACTATCTTTTTATCTTTTTGTCTTTGCCTTGCAACCTGATAAAATTTCTTTGTGCAATCGTCTGAGTCACTTTCCAGAAGATGGTATAGCTCCTCTCATGCCTTGTTCTTTACTATTGAAACTCCTTTCTTAGACTCTTTGTTAGCCAACCAGTATTCCTTTTAGCCTGGTCTATCTTTTCTATCTCCCACTTTTTCCTGTACTTCTTTTTTCTTTTGATTACTTCCTAGACTTCTGCCTTCCACCACCAGCTTTCCTTACATATGTTGCTTCCATATTTGACTCTGAAACATATCTGTTCTATAGTTCTAATGTTCTATAGTCCTCACACATGCTGTTTGAGGTGTTGCTATTCTTCCTCAACTCCACCTATTTCCTCTTCTACCTAAAGTTCTTGATCCATGAGTAATTACTTGAACTCTTGGACATTCACTCCGGTCAACCTCCAGGTCTTCAGTCTAATCAGTGTTGACCTTAGAGCCTTCTCTGAACTACCAGCAACTTTTTGTTTTCTTAAGAAGATATTTTCTGTGGTTCTGGAGCTTACTTAAAATGTTTGTCTAGATCTTCTGATGTTCTTGAATCAGGCAGTATATCCTATGAATGAGAGAGAAGTGTATCATGTTCTCTTGCATGGTAGTATCTCTGGAATTTATGTAATAGGGATGTATAGGCATCAGCATACAGAGACATAAATAAAGCTGATAATGTAACAAATGTATTAAAATCACCCTGAGTCTTATACAGACCCAAAACAACAAGATAAAGGAGTTGCCTCCCAATACGCTTCCTAGATTCCTGGGAAAGCCTATGAATATTCTCAAGTCCCTTGAGCACCCTCTCAGTTACCCAGTGGCCGATCACTTTCTGAAGGCCTAAAAAGCATCCCAACTATCTCAAAGCTACTAAGTCCACCCTGAGAGTTTTAGGTGAATCAATTGCAGAGGACCTGGCTACTAGAAATAAAAGTAATAACTGCACACCCCATGTCCTGAGACTAGAGGGCAAATACCTGTAGAAAGCCTTAAAAACCTAAAGGGATGAATAATATGCCTTCCTGCTAATGCTGGCCAGGAGCTGACCAAGAGTGATACTGCTTACTCTTCTTCAATTAGCCATACTCCCACAAGAACTGAAATGACCTTTGAATCTGAATGCTTGGCCAACTGGTAAAATCTGGCAAAACGAAAACAGGAAAAACTATCAGTTATAGGGTTAAGATGACCAGTGACATGAACACATGAAAATGACAAATTAATCTCCCAACTCACCAAAACTAAGAGGCTGATAACCAAGATGACTCATTTGGACTAGAAGGATTGTTTATTGAGGGCATGAACCACTGAGATATTGACCAAGTGAAAAACACCCACCTGTTACATAACCTGTCTTCCAAACTAAAACCATCACCCAAATAGGAAATATTTCCAAAAATGTAATGTCTTTCCTCTTTTCCTCGGACCAGCTTTACGGACACATTTCAGCAAACCAGCTGCTTAGGAAGTAACCTCCCATACTGATTCCCCCTGTTGTATCCATGAAGAGCTTGAGGTCACTAGAGGAATCCCACGGGGACTGCCAAAATGATACTCCATTGAACTGACTCAAAAACATGAACCATAGCCGAAGGTCATCTTTGACCCATCTGGTCAACTGTACAAAGTAGTGTTTGGGCTTGTTCCCTTTTATGAAGTCAGAAATGTATCACAGAAAGATCCAACTTGGACAGACTGACTTGCAGGCTAAATTTAGTAACACATGTAGTTGCATGATTTCCCCAGTGCAAGTTTTTCTGGATCTCAAAAACCTCAGAAGTAACTGCCGGACTTCTTGAAGTTTGAGAGGAGGAAGCTTGAACGAGATATCAATGGTTCAAGACTGAACAGTAAAAACCAAAACTCCAAACAACTAGTCTATGGAAGTCAGAGCAAATCATGTTTTTTTATTAAAATAGATAAGCGCTTTCATCTCGTGTTTAGTTTAATAGAGACATCATCAGATCTGATGAAGTCACTATTAAACTAAAGACGAGACAAAAGCGCTTATCTATTTTAATAAAAAGACATGATTTGCTCTGACTTCCACGAAGTCTCTATTAAACTAAGGATGAAACGAAAGTGCTTATCTATTTTAATAAAAAAACATGATTTGCTCTGACTTCCATGAAGTCTCTATTAAACTAAGGATGAGACGAAAGTGCTTATCTATTTTAATAAAAAAATGTTATTTGCGCTGACTTCCAAGGACTAGAGATAGCAATGATATCAACTTTCAAGCCCACAAAGGTCAAGACTCAGCTTGGCTCTTCTGATTTGTCACTGGCCAGTGGTACCCCTAACTCAGAACAAAGCTCCTTTAAAATAGACATGGCCTCTTAGGCAACATCATGGCTCTCCCTCACTAACAAAAAATCATCTAGAGGGCCGCTGACTGGAGGGGTGCTCGCTGTTACACCAGTGTAAGGCTGTGCTAAATAGTTTGAATGTAGTACAAGCGACAGAGCACCCCATTGGCATTACACTGTCAAAAATAATTTACCTTCAAACTGAAAACCTAAATAAGGCCAATCTTCCTGTCTCACAGGGAGAAGGTGGAAAGCAGATTAGATGTTCATCTTGCAGAGCCAGGGGTCCAAACAGCACTAATGAAAATCCACAAACCACCACTGGAAAAATGAAAAGGAGCTTTGCTAAAGGCAAAATGCAATAAATAAATCCAAACACAGTTAATTGGTGAGCACTTTCATCCACTTTATTGAAATGAACTTCTTCAGACAAATGTTAACCTGTTAACCCCTCCCAGCTATACTTGCATTGTCACATGACTTAATAATTAAGCACCTTCAAATTCAAAATGCTTCCTTAACAAACAGTTTCTCCTGAGATATTTTAAGCTAAGTTGTTGAGAAATATATATATATATATACATATATATATATATATATATATATATATATATATATATATATATATATATATATATCTATGGGTCTACTTCAGCAGATCGACAGACCATTTGATCGACATTCATTTGGTCGACAGCCCATTTGGTCGATAACCAGTATTCAAGGCACTTAAGGATTTGACCCCTCCCCAATGTTGTGTGACCCTGGAGTTGTTATATATAGTTAGGGGGGTGTGGGGGGCACAGCCACCCACATTGGGGGGGGTGGGGGGCAAAGCCCCCCTCCTATTTCGTTTAAAATGTGTACTTTTTCTATTATTGTCATGCTTTTAAATGAAAATAGGTGGGGGGCTGTGCCCCCCACACCCCACAATGTGGTGGGCTGTGCCCCTCACACCCCCCCTAACTATATATAACAACTCCAGAGTTGCACAACATTGGGGAGGGGGGAAATCCCTGTTAAGAGCCTTGAATACTGGTCGTTGACCAAATGGGCTGTCGACCAAATGAATTTCGATCAAATGATCTGTCGACCATATGAAGTAGACCTATATATATATATATGGTTCTACCTGACATTGCCGACAGTCCAGAATGTCGACAACCATATGGCCGACACTATATTATCAACATTTGGATTGCTGACAATGGGAAACCAGCATCTCACTACAGTGCAGAATGGAATGATTTCCATTCCTGCACTGTAGTGCGATCTCGGAGATGGTATATTAAAGTTATGGGGGGTGTGGGGGGGCGGAGCCCCCCTGCTAGCACTTTAAAGGAAATTTGATTTATTTTTTTGTGGATTTATTCATAATGTCGAAATTTTGAATGTCGGCATTCTAAAATGTTGACATTATGAAGTAGATCCATATATATATATATATATATATATATATATATATATATATATATAGAGACACACATGTATAGCATAGTGCACATCCTGACATTAAAATTAAATGAAAAACAAATGAAAGTATGAATAAATATTAAAACTGTAAATATTAAAAAATGCAAAAATATATGAAAGCTTACCCTATTTCTAATGTGTTAAACTTTCTAATTTCAACATGCAGGCAATGGAACATTGGTCATTAAGCCCTGGAAAACAATATGCGTTCAGAAGCATTTGCCACCGCAGTTCTTGTTTCTCCAATATTAATCCCAAATTTCCCCCTCTAACATTTAACTTTACTTGGTCTATCACTTTAAACTTAAATGAATACCCTGGATTTTCTCGTGCATGCTTTGCTAGAGCGTTATTTTCTTTTCCTTTTCTTATACTGTATATATGCTCATATATTCTTTCTTTTAGTTTGCGTTCGGTTTTACCTATGTAAAAACTGGCACAGTCATTACATTTCCCTAAACAGACAACATTCTTAGAATTGCAGTCATATTTTCCACTAATTTTAAAGGATCTATTATTGATCTTAAATTGCATCCTTATTTCTATATATTTGCAATAATGACATGCCTCACATGTGAACATGCCAGCTGTTCTAGGCATAGTCCATACTTCCCTTTCCAGAATGGCTTTTAAATTAGCTCCTTTCCTATAAATTAAAATAAAGGACAAAATGGGCATTTTTTACCTATATTGAAAGGGAACCCATCCATAGGAGCAAGTAGTACCACCCCAATACAGTTAAAGGAAATGAGTACAGATAAAAAATATGAGATGAGTTTTATTACTTCCTTTAACAAAGATGTCACACTTACAGGAAAAATTTGAAGAAAAATTGGGTGACACTGTTAGAGAACACTGGATGTAAAAATAAATTGGGATTAACACCCAGTATAATTTATAGGAAAGGAGCCAATTTAAAAGCCATTCTGGAAAAGGAAGTATGGACTATGCCTAGAACATCTGGCTAGTTAAGATGTGAGGCATGTCATTATTGCAAATAAATAGAAATAGGGATGCAATTTAAGATCAATAATAGATCCTTTAAAATTAGTATATATATATATATATATATATATATATATATATATATATATATATACACACACACACACACACATATATATATATATATTTATTTCTCAATAACTTATAAGAGGCTTAAAATATCTTGGGAGAAACTGTCTGTTTTTTAAGGAAGCATTTTGAATTTGAAGGTGCTTAAGTATTAAGCCATGTGACAATGCGAGTAAATATGGGAGGGGTTAGCAGGTTAACATTTGTCTGAAGAAGTTCATTTCAATAAAGTGGATGAAAGCACTCACCAGTTAACTGTGTTTGGATGTATTTATTTATCCCATGTTGCCTTTAGTCAAGCTCCTTTTTGTTTTTCAGGGCTCCAAATAGCCCAGAATGTCCTCTGCCTACTGCTCCATGGGAGAGTAACATACCTTGGTCAGCTCACTGTCAACAAAATCATTGACTGAATCTCTCACCGGGTGGGGCAAATGATAAATCAACCTGAATTTATCTTCTTGTTTCTTGGGAACAAAACTGACCGAGGACATTTTAAAAGCAGGCCAGGGTGGTGGAAAAGAGGCCAATTATTCTGCCAGCTGATCACTCTTTCTCTATCAGCATAGAAGCAATTTCTTCATGTCCCTTGATGGATGACAGATTATTAACTAACTTAGAATCCAGCGGAGCTGTAGAATGAATAGGAAAGCCAATGAAGAAGCCATTAACAAGAGTGGCTTCTGCCTTCTGATCTGGGTAAGCTGACAATAAGTGGATCAATTTATCTAGGAAAATGGGGGAATGATCTTGCTGTGGCATGCTAAATTCCCCTGACAAAGCCCCCCTTCTGGCCACAAAAATGTTGCTTAACCCAAAAGGCGGTATTATGCCCCCCCCCCCCAATCTTCCCTTCTGACTGAGAAGTCAGACTAACAGGTCCATCTCTGGTAACTAATTCCCAGCACCTGGAGGTAGGGTGACCTTTCCTACATCCTGAACACAAGTGGCTATATTTGCAGGCAGGCCAAAGGCATTTGCCATGGTTGAAGGCCCAGCACTGAGCCATATGCCAGGATGCCTTAACTCCCACCTGAGGGACTTATCCACAGCTTTCACTTTTCTAAAATTTGACCGTAACTTACCCAACAGGAGCCCCCATTCACATGATGAGCTTTCCTTATGGCTACAAGTAAGCTAATAGAGGCAAGGCCTCACTGGAGTCCTTCTCGATGATCACCCCCCCCCCATGAACACCACAAAACCCAGTGACCAAGTATCCCAATTTCTGACCTGTGTCATGTCTTATGTCTTCTTCCTGATGGCCGCTAAGGTTGACATCAAGTCCTTGTGAGCTATATTGTCAGCATCCAAAATGTGATTATTTCTCTTGGTGTCCACTAGGTTGAAAATATCTATAAATTCTCCTTTAACAACCTTGTCTTTTACCTTGGATGGAACATGTGACATGATGTGAGACGTCGGGGAACTATAACCTGAAAGGCTGAAGGTAGCCATGGGGGACAAGAACTGATGAACACAATTACCCAGATGTGGTAGGCCTCCCTCCCTGAGCCACTGACCTCCTTGGACTCATTATGCAAGCTGTGTAATGATGGGTGTGCAACCTGGCCAGCATTAGTACCTACTCTCTGTCCAGTAACTACAGCTGGAGAGGCACCAAAGGTTTGTTTTAGACCTAAGTTAAACAGTCTGACCATGCCCTAATCTGGCAAAGAATTTATAAACTCATCCAAGCAATCCTCAGAAGACTGACCCATACCTGTAAAACACTACTGAAAGACCTTTGAGAGACATTACCTTGAGATTCTGATGATACTTCAGAAAGGAAGGAAGGGGCGACTCTTTGACTGAAAGAATCCTTGTTGTTTTTTTTTTTTTTAACCTTCTTGGACAGGGCTGGTTCTTCAGCTGAAACCTCTTCCGTATTAAGTGATGGTCTCTTCTTGGAGTTTTGACCTTACTCGTCTACCTCCACTATCTCTAAGTCAGAAAGTAAGGCTTAAGCCTCCTGAGACAGACAGTCACCTCTCTTTAATTTACTGGACCATAGTGGAACCTGAAATATAGAGAGGATTAATACAGGAAAAAAAACAGGGGAAAGGAGAACATGATAACAAAATAAATCCAAAGTTCCAGATAAAATTGTCCATTCAGTGAATCCCTGAATGTTGCACTGCTGCAGGGTTCTAGAATGAAAAGCCCTCAAGATGTCTGTCTTCACTTCACACTGGGCATGACCAGAATGAACAGTGACAGAAAACTGATAAGCTGCTGTGAGGGTTCCAGAATGCCATCCTTTTCTCCTACCACAACCAGCTCTGCCAAGGATCATGGACGTGACTGTCCATCCCTGAATAAAGCATATGAAAACAATCTAAAGTAACATGATCAGTGATGAAGTAATAACTGGCATGAGAAAATAAAATACCCACAGGCCAGTGGGTAATTGAACTTATCAGTTGCCAAACCCGAATAAAGCAATACATAAATTTAACAAATCCCTTGTCCACTACAATATCCAGATACCTGCACTTATAAAACATGTACAACCACTGGTGCCAGCTACAAGTACCTATGTCCAAGCAAGATAAACTAATTTTATTATTAATGTTGTTCAAAACTGCAAATTAAAACTTAGGATGAAAACTGTGAGTAACAACCCAGTAAGAAAATTGTGAAGCTTCTCTCCAAATTCAGCCATCATTTGCCCAACAGTCAACCGTAACAGGCTGCACCAAACAACTGGCAACAGAATATTCAAGCAACCTGATAAACCTTGATCATATAAACTAAAGCTGGAAACACTGACGTACACAACCACACATCATGTACTCGGCAACATTCACCATATTTGACTAGAGCAAATGAGTATTTAAAGCTGTGAGGCATACTCTGAATAGATAGCCTCACTATCAACTAAAGAATAACAACAATCACCAAATCTGAACAAAAAGCACATACAAGAGTAATATAAATGTACAGAGATTATGTCAAAGAAAATACCACCTAGAGGAAGACAGACAACAGACATAAAACCAATAAAGAAAACTGACGGGGAAGGGTGGCCAGCCCAAGGAGGCTACAAGTCTCATAAGATGTGAATCAGAAGCTGCCAAGACCAAGAACTGCTTTTTATCCTTTCATAATTTATTAATTAACCTTGTTAATTGCATTTAATAAAATGATCATATAATAAATAAACCCCCTGACTGCCCCAAACATGAATCACCAGTTGCTTTGTACCCTATATATATAATGGGTCTATATTATGTATTTAAAGCTTCAAAATTTCGAATCTCATTTGTTTGACAATATATGAGCGAAGCTTGAAACCTCGAATATATAATAAAAAAGTTAAAAAAAAACTTACCTTAATGCTCTGAGCAGGGGGGCAAGCCCCCCCTGCACCCCCAACCCCCCTACTTAAATATACCAACTCCAAGACCGCACATCAGTGCAGAAAAGGGAAATTTTCTCATTCTGCATGTACGGAGCCATTGCCTTTCATTTTCGAACTTTTCAAAGTTCAGTCATATGTTTTCGACCACATGACATTCGAACTATGAAACTTTCGGCAATTTAATAGGGACCTTTTATAATATATACTGCATTTTATTACTATAAACAAACTGCACTGTTGTACTGCAACTGTTTGCCTTACGAGGCCTGTTAAATCATTTTAGTTACTGTTTTCACTGTTCTTAAATCTTTTTTAACCATTTCCACTGTTTGAAAGGTATTAACTGGAAATTTTCTCCATTTGTTAAGCATCTGTTTGTTCAAATTTTCTTGCCAGGAAGTGTATCATACAACTGACTTGTTAGCAGTTAAAAGCATTCTCTAGAGTCTCCCTGCTGTTTTTTTTAAACTTTTACTTAGTGTCTCACTGCTGTTTTTTTTTGCTGTGGTAAACATTTCTGCAGTGTTTTCTGCCTAAAATAGTGTAGCTAGTAGCTTTAGCATAGTCCAGACACAGGATTTCTGTTTCTAGGCCTAGTTATTTGTTTGTAGAGGCTGTTTGTTTTGACCACATTTTCCAGTATTAGAAAGGGCCCTTCTGCACACTAGTGAGAGGATTGTGCTAATTGGTCCCTGGCTGGCTGGTATATACATATATATATATATATATATATATATATATATATATATATATATATATATATATATATATATATATATATATATATATTAAGGAATAAATAAATAATGAAATCCCCCACCAAACATGACTCATTAGTTGCCCACAACCATGGGGTATTTATCTCCTTTGTATAAATTTATCTTCTTTTAAATATATTATTTTTTTTTAAAATTAAATATATGAACACGACTTGCAAGTCACCAACAACAACAAGCACTGAAACTGTTTACTTGATTATTTTTTTCTTTTTTTTAAATATCTGTTTGAACTGCCAGTGGGAACTGCAGAGGTGACTAAGAAGTCATCACACAACCTAAAAGATCACAGTGGTGGGCCTACAATGACTTACCTTGGTCACTGCAAGCTGGTTCCATGTTCTTGTTCATCTGGCCTGCTGACTAATCTGGTGAGCAGAGGTGTAGTGCTCCCTAAAAAGGGTTTATGCCTCATCACGCCCACCCCGATGACTGGTGAGCTTGTGGGCAACATGACCTATGAGGTAAGTCAGCATTATGCTCAACACAGCAAAACTGTTTTTTGCAAACAGAACTCAATACCTCACAGGTGTGGAGGATCAAACAGATCAAACAGAATAAAAATGTATGCTGATGAAGTATGACATCTATAAAAACAAGTTATATTCCATTACTGAGGTTGATCACAGCACAGCGTATCGCACAAGGTGCCACACTTTTGTACAGCATCACAAAATCACCAAATACAGGGAGGGCAGCAGAGCTCTTTGTTGTTACATGTAGAAATGCCTTTCTAGTACTGCCATTAAAGGGAGGAGGTGGAATAAAAAATAGTAACATGAGTAGGGGTATATCAAGTAGGGAAAGAAGTTTCAAAGCAGAAAAATAATGAAGTTAAACATCCTGCAACAGAAAGATAAATACCATTGGAGGCAGTACAGTAAAAGTAAGGTAGTAACAATGGGTGAGCACAATTAACATGCCTGCATGAAGTTCATAGTATTAAATATGCACCTCTGCGCCTGCAGAAATAGAGAGTATCATCAGACAATATTACAACAGCCAAAACAGGTCAGTAAAACAATAACACCACCATGAATATGTGAAAATAACATTGTTCATCTGAAGTATGCTAGCCATAATATAACTGCAGATAATTATCAATGATGCCCTCATTAGTTATGTACGTGTGAACAGGTCATTCTCAGAATGATCATATAGCAAAACAGATCCCTATCAGATGCTTGAGCTGCACAACACCTAAGACCATATGGCCGAGACCATATAGCTGAAGTTTTGCAACCTCGACAAAAAAGTAAAAACACAAAAATGAAATAAAATGACTTACCATGACGTTTTTGCAGGGGGGCAAGCCCCCCATGCACCCCCACACCCCCTGCTTCTTAAATATACCTACTCCAAGATCGTACTACAGTGATGAAAATGGCAAATCCTGAGTTCCACGCTGTACAGTAATCTCATTACAAAGTGTTCGAGGTTGCAAAACTTAGGCCATATCGTCTCTACCATACGGTCTTCAGTGTTCTGCAACTCAAGCATCTGGTAGGGATCCAGCAAAACATGTCTGATTCAAATTCTATGATGATGACATACAGGAAGGAAAATAAGGTCATGAAACCGCAGTGAGCATTAATCATAAAAAACAGACCCACAGAAGAATGCAACTGTAGACATGATACATGTACAGATGTTATAACATACAGCTCATACTACTCTAAGTATGAAATTAGAATGTTATGGCACAGACTGCAGCATATGCAAAATGAATAGAATGCAAGTAACACAAATAGGAACAGGTATCCACTATACAGCTAAGAACTCTGTCATTCAGACAAAAAGAATTTCAACATACACTAAAGGCAGACAGAACATTTTTGAAACTGTCGTTACCCCAGAACAACTTCAGTAGTAATAGGAAGCACTATACACAGGCAATATAGATAGAATACTTCATTTAATACAGTGCTAAACAGACAAGATATTAGAAATGTGAGATTTGTTTTGTCAACATTAATGCTCATGGGGCTGATATGTAATAGTATTAAGAGTAAAACAGTCAGTTATTATGAAGTGAAAAAGAAGACCTTTCCGCCAGCATAAATGCTGTACCATGGCAGATAAACACATATGTGCTGTGCCAGCACTTATAACATGGTAGCATATGTAGCTGTCCTCTTCAGCCTGTAACTGTCTTAATCAAGGTTTCTAGGGAGCTGCTATCAACCAGCAGCTGTGAAAGGGAAATGAAGGCACCATATTCTGTTTGTTGTGATATATTACACATAAACATAATTATCAAAGGATACCAAATATCACATATACAAAGCATATGAGGTATACATGTAATTAATTATAGCAGAAGTGCATTGTCAATGTTAAATTAATAAAGTACAATGACATAAGCAAATGTGCATTTCAGAATGCATGTCATATTACAGCTCAAAATGTCAGAGTATTTCCATAGTAATAAGAAAATCAAATCTTGGCGCAAAAGGATTATGGTCAATAAAGAACAATCATCCAGTAACTTTTGTAAATATCAGCTGATGACACTGCATACCATATGTGCCATGTTCCACAAAAATGTAAGTATAAAGCACTTAATGCCATTTACGAGTCAAATGTCAATGCCAAAGGTTACATATAGCACAGATATTCTGTGCACTATGCAAAACAGTAATGTATAGTAATGATCAAGAACATGTACAACAGTGTCACACTTACAGCAGTTTGGGATCTGTAGTTGCAGTACTTTTAAATGTCCCAAACAGATGCCGCAATGCCTAACAATAGAAATAGGAAGAATGCAGCCATGTGATACTGTTGTATAAAGTGCCAACATCACATAACACAACTGGTGCATATACATGGCTTTATCATCAACAATAAAAACAAAATATCAGTTTACTGTAGTTGTTGTTGTTGCTGTGGTTGTTATTTAGTCATTTAGTCAAGTCCAACACTTCGAAACGTCAAGACATTTGCCAGGCTTGTCTGTCAACAACTTCTTTTTTTAAGTTCTTGCAAATTCATATTCACTATTAATGCTGTCTGTCTGTTGCTCCCTTCTTCTTGTCTTTCATCCTTCTTAGCATCATAATCTTCTACTGGATACTGTCTTCACCTTATCCGGCAACATATTTGAGTTTTAGTTTCAGCATCAGATCTTCCAATGAACAATATGAGTTTATTTTTTAGGTGCTGTCTGACTTGGGCCTTTTGCAGTCCATGGAATTCTCAAAAGATTTCTTCAGCTCTACAGCTCAAAAGTGTTGATTTTCCTGCATACAGCCTTACTTATAGTTTAACTCTCACAGCCATGTGTTTTTACTGAGAAAACCACAGCCTTGATTATACCTACCTTTTGTTGACAATGTGATGTCTCTGCTCTTGAAAATCTTTTCTTGAATTGACATAGCTTCCCTTCCAGTAAGCATCTTTAATTTCATGGCTGAAATCAGCATTTCCAGAGATTTTGAAGCCCAGGAAGCAAAAATCTTTTACTGTCCCCACTTCCTCCACATTTGTTTGCAAAAATGTTATAGGACTACATGACATAATTTTTACTTTTTTGATGATGAGCAAAAAACCAGATTTTATGTTCACTGCTTCAGCAACAGTCTTTTTAACTTATCTCACTTCTAGCTATCAGTGGTATCATGTGCATATAAATTAGATGAGTAAGGTAATAATAAACAGGCTTGTTATAATCCTTTCCCATTCTTGATCTGGTCAGTAATTCTACATTTGCTTTTAACTGTCACCTTTTTTCCACATCCGTCTTCCTCAGGAGGTAAATAATGAGACCCAGTATTATTATTTCTGTAAGAGCCAGAGTCAAAGTCTTTAGAATAAGATAGATGTTTATCTGGAAATTTCTTGTTTTCTCCATTACCCAGAGGATATTGATAATTTGATACTTTAATCTCTGATGAGGCAGAGGCGCCACTTCTAAAACAAACAAACAAACAAAAAAACAACTTGTACATCTGGTAGTTCTTGGCTCATATAGCGTTGGAGTTAAGATAATAGGATCTTAAGCATTACCTTTCTGGCACTGATACAAGTAATCTTGTTTTCTGAAACTGCAGCATAAAATGACCTTTCATAATCCAGTGGTCAACACTGTGTTTTCCAAATTTGCTGGCAAAAGGTACGCAATATTGTGACAAAATCATTTTGCAGAATTATAAAGATTTAATCTAGAATCCCATTACTTCATGCAGTCTTGTTATTAGCAATTCTTTTAAGGGCCCATTTAACCTTACTCTCCAGAATGCTTGGTCTTAGATAAGAGAACATACACATTATGATTGAATGATGCAAGAGTCCTTCTTATGTACTTCTGCATAACCCTGACACCTCTTCTTAATTTCTTTCACTTCTGATAGGTGCCTTTCATCTTTATCTTTTATTGCACTTAGTTTACCTGGAAGTCACCCTTAATATCACCAATGTTCTTTTAAAGACCTCTTGCCTTTCCAGTGTTATATTTTTAAGAGCATAGTTCTTTACACAGCTCATTTAAATATGTTCCCTTATATCTGTTTGTTATTCTCTAAAACTCTGCACTCACTCTTACATACCTTTCTCTAACTCCATTGCCTTTTGTGCTCCTTCTTTCCTTGACCACTTTTAAATGCTTACACACAACCATTTTGGCTCCTTAATCGTCTTTTCATTTGGATTTTTTTTTTGTTGTCTCCTACTGGACAATATCACAAACCTCTGACCATAGCTCTTCAGATAAACTATCAACAAGGTATAAGTACTTAAGTTCATAAGTTGTTTACAGTGTTCTGGCAAAGGTGGCCATTGAGGAACACATAATTCAGTAATTTCAGAATCAAAAACTCTATCCCCTATTCATTTATCCAAAGATGTTTTGAAATTTTCAACATTAGATGACATACAAATGTTATTGGGTAATTTGTTTGATAACATTATCATTTTATTAATGCAGCTGTAACTAACATTAGCTCTTGAAAGTTATTTGTAGAATTTTCTATCAGAATATCTTTTAATGCAATAGCCATTATGATTTTTTCCATGTTTAATAAAATGTATAATACCAGATCTCCAAAGACTTTGTAAGCAAACATCAGTTTCTCACTGATGTATCAGTAATGAAATATACACAAATGTAAATGTTTAGATCTATCCCTATTACTTAAGTCTTTAATTAATGTGTTTTTTTTTGTAAAGTTTCTTCAGAATTTAATAAACACTACACATTTTTTTTTTCGTGTAGGCATTGTGCCGCACTGCTTCCACGGGTGGAAATATTTTTAGATTCGGCAATCGCTGCTGAGTGGCACGCATGCACACACCAACACAGAAACTTCTGTGGCATGCAACTCACCTCATATGCAGGTGAATCTCATGCAAATGAGACAAGTAGAGTAATCCAGCAAGCAGATAGGCATCTGTTCAGACCCTGTGAAAGTGTCCGTAATGTACATGGAAAAATTCCGTGCACAGGAGTATAGACAGACAAAAGGGGTAGTAAACACGTAGATGTATGGACATTAATGTTTTACTACATACACATATGAGCAAAACTATTATCCTGTATGTTGGAAAACGTAAAGGAAATAAGTTAAATATTTTTTTTTTTAATAATCTGGGCATGTTTGGGCAGCATGCCACAGTGCGCAAACATGCTTTACAGAAAAATAAAAAAAAGTGGAAAAAAATTTAATATTATGTGACAATAATGTATTACACTACCTTGCGTGGAGTCCCTACAATGGTGCATTGGTGCTGTTGCTAATGTGGTAGGGCTATGAGGCATGTAGTTTTCAGGCTGTGAACACAGATGCCTATGCAAAGGAGGTGGAGTTACTGAATAACAGAAAGGATCAATCATGTCTGCATATCTCCTTCATGTAGGCTTAGACATGTTGCTGTTTACAAAGGATGTAGCTGACACCAGGAGGGCTGAGTCCACTGACTTCTAAGCTTATTTTAGCTTAGATGCATGTGTTTGTGTGGCATGCCACCTGGCTGAGCGTATCCTTTCAGAGGGGGGTGTCCACTAACTTCCAAGCTCTGTTTACCTTCAGTTTGCGTGTCTGAGTGGCGGGCTGCCATGCAGAGCATGTCCGAAAAAAATGTATTCAATTAGTTTTGGCCCTTGTTTAAGCTAAAATAGGGCCATTAAATGATGTTAATTATATTGTAGGCAGATGGAATGCAACATAGTTAGACAATCACACATTCTGTGCCTACAGCAGAGCTCTGTAAAGTATGCATACACCCTACATTCTGATTTTCCCCAGTACTTTGGACCATTGGAGTACAGACTTAGGAATTTTAATTGAGAGAATGCTAGGGGCTGCAGCAGGTCTACTACATCTGTATGTGCTAGATGCTGAAGTCAGTGCTGCTGCTGGTGACAATAGGCCTGGACAGAAAATGAGATGAGTGTTCAGACCCAGGGTAACTTTCCCGGAGCTACATGAGCTGCAGATTGTAGAGCACTACAGAGTGGATGGGGATATACTACAAGAACTCACTGAGCTCTGCCACCCTCAACTCAGACCCAGATCCAACAGAGGTGAACCCATCCCAGTGGAAACAAAGGTATGTGTAGTCCTTAGGATACTAGCTACAGGTACTTTCCAAAGACCAACTGGGGACATGATGGGGGGGGGGGTCTCACAGGCATCTGCATCCAGGATACTCCACCAGTTCCTGGATGCTATGCTACCACATGCTAGTGAGCACATTTCTGTTACCTTCACCTGTGAGGTGAGGGTCAGCAATATGCAACACTTCTACCATGTAGCACACTACTCCAAAGTACTGGGTGCCATAGATTGCACTCATGTACACATCAAGGCACCACCTGGTGAGCAAGGTAGAATCTATGTCAACCACAAGGGGTACCACTCCATCAACTGCCAAGTCATGTGCAATGCCCAGCGGATTATCATGAATGTGTGTGCTGGCAGCCCTGGCAGTTATCACAACTCCCATATCTGGCATGCATCACAGCTGTACCAGATGTATGATGGGGGGGGGGATCCTACATGGCCATTTACTGGGGAATACCGGCTATGCCCTGGAACTGTGGATGATGACACCCATCAAAAATGCACACCCACAGAAGAACTCCATAATGAGGCACATGCACAAACTAAGAAATTCATAGAGCATATGTTTGGGCTTCTGAAGTCATGGTTCCAGTGCCTTGATATATCTGGTGGAGCCCTGCAGTACTCTCCAGCCACATGTGCACATATGTTCACAGTATGTGCTATGCTACACAATCTGATCCTGCCTAAACAGCTGCAGTAGGATCAGCAAAGGGAAGGGATGCACAGCCATCCCCCAGTGCCTAGGTCACCACAGCCACAGTCATGTAAGGACTCGGAGGAGGACCCCCCCCCCCGATGATGTCCCTATAGACAGACGTAGGCATGCCCAGTGCACCCTGGCTTTGGATAAGAGACCATGCATAGCACATTCACTGACAACTTATGACTCTAGGGACTGACACCTTACTCCTACTCACATAAATGTATTAAAATTGATGCCAGGCAACCCACAAAACCTGCACCTATCCATGTATTGGCTGTGTACTGCTTGCATCAGACAGAGTCAGCCCTGAACTACAGTTCTGCCAACTGCTGCATTTGCAAGGTAAGTCCCTAACCTACACAGTACCTGTAAGGATTACTATAATATGGTATTGTATGTATGTATGGATCTGCTGCATTTATGCAAGGAAATATAATGAGGTAGTTGGACAGAAGTAACAACAACATTGGACTACAGTTACCCAGTCCACCAGTATGTGTCCCTTAGTATTCACTAGGCCTCATGGTTGGAATGTGCACTACATCAGTCAAGGGAGATGTTAAATAGTGGGGTCATATGATATTTGGACTAATGTGTATCCCAGCAGAACATGTGCTGTTGTTCCCCCGCACCCAATGCAGCAGTTTTCCCATGTAACTGCTTTAACAGTAAGTCATCTATGGTATATCAGCAGTCCAGGCAAACGCAGGGAAGTAACATAAAAATCTATCACACATGGTATGTATTACTTAATGCAGGAATACCAATGTACATATGTATGCTGTTGATTGTGTGATAAATAACTACTCTCTGGCTGGCAGCTTGCGTGGCTCAGTGGACTAGGGAAATTAGCATTAGTGATGCTGTTGATGGTTCAAATCTGGAAGTATCCACATCTTTTGCATGTGAGGTATTATTATGTTGGTGTTTTCACAGACTGTACATCTGTGTGTGGTGTAACATTCTAAACCTCTGTCACATATTAATTACATCAGACAGCTGGAGAATGCCATGTATATTTTGAGTGAAGTGCAGCACTGCAGAAAAAGGAACAGATGCCAGTGTTTGCAACACACAAAATCCCGGACTGGAGTACAGGTAGGTATGGGCTGGAGTTACTTTATAAGTACTGACAGTCCCACTTAGTTAAACTGAGCACAATCCTGTTACCCCTTGATCAAAATGACATATTATGCATAGATATCTGTATACATACATATATGTATACATATCCGTTTGTCACTATCTCTCTCTCACATACATAGTATATCTATCTCTATGTATTTTCAAATAGATATATACCTACACACACATATATATATATATATATATATATATATATATATATAGATATATAATATATATATATATATATGTGTGTGTGTGTGTGTGTGTGTATATATATATATATATATATATATATATATGTGTGTGTGTGTGTGTGTGTGTGTGTGTGTGTGTGTGTGTGTGTATGTATATATATATATATATATATGTATATATATATATGTATATGTATACATATATATATATATATGTATATTTTATATATATATATATATATATATATATATGTGTATATTTTATATATATATATATATACATATATATGTGTATATATATATATATATATATATATATATATATATATAGATACACACATATCAGTCTCTACCCATATATCTGCATAACACATATGCATATCATACACACACACAATCACATTTATATATACATCCCTGTTATATACATAAATATGCTTGTGGATGTCTGCATTGTCCTACATACCCTAATAATGGTGAATAAAGCTGCTCTATCACACTTCTATAATGTTACTCAAAGGATCCAAAGTAAGGGATTAACAGTATATAATGCACTTACCTACAGACCTCTGTGCCTGCTGGGTGTCACCACATAGACATCAACAGGTGACCAGGTGGTGTAATATATAATGTTGTCTATGCACACATGGACAGGGCACATTGTTTCTGCCTACAGGCTTGCCCATCCAAGAGCAAACTTCCATATATGGCCATACTTTTAACTGTAGACCCATAGCTAGGATAATAGTTATTTCACTGCTAGGATACTAGATGCAGATGACAGTATGAAGCAATATAGCTTTGCAGGCCACGGATGCTGTTCAACACAAGCCTAGTTTATGTAATCTACAAGTAGTTTGCCTGCAGTCACATATAAAACAAACTTTAGCCATGGCATGTGTGATAACTACTGTGATATATAGTGTATAAGACTAGATAGGTAGGGGTTCTAATCTCATCTCAGGTCACTGTGTTTGTGTGTGTGTGTGTGTGTGTGTGTGTGTGTGTGTGTGGGTGTGGGTGTGCGTGTGTGTGTGTGTGTGTGTGTCCCTGCTGGCTTCCAAACAGCCCTCTTCTACAAGGCCTGATGATGTCATCTGCCTCAAGACTACCAGCTCCCATTGTAGTGTCAGACTTAAACTGTGGTGCATGTGATAAGTATTGTGCTCTATAGTATGTGAAACTAGATAGGTAGGGGTTCTAATCTTACTCCAGGCTACTTGGTGTGTGTGCACATTTCCCCCTGCCAAACAATTGAGAATTCCTCAATGGTTTTCAAACTAAAATGGTTATGCACTTTTTGGCCCTGTAAGTTACTGCTGGCTTCCAAACTGACCTCTTCCACAAGGTATGATGATGTCATCTACTTTAAGACTACCAGCTGCCATTGTAGTATTAGACTTAAGTCGTGGTGCATGCAATATGTGTCATGATCCATAGTGTATAAGACTAGCTAGGTAGGGGTTCTAATCTCAATCAAGGCTACTTGATGTGTGTGTATGTCCATATGGCATAAATATGATCACCTCAGTAATTTAGAAAGAGGTATGGTTTTGCAGTATTTTATTTGTAGCACATGATGTGGCCCTCCAAATTCCTGACCACAGCTAAGCCTGCTGATATCATCAAACATAATGTGTCCTAAACCGATAGTACTAACAGCCAACTTGCACTATGTGTGTGCTGTGCCGTGTCCTGTAAGCAGTAATCAGAAGTGGTGCTATCCTCAGTGTAGCCATGTTTGTGTGTGTGGCTGTTAGAGCATTTTACATCAGCTATGGAACCACAAAATGATTGAATTTCACTAGCATAATGGCCATACAGCCCTCACAATCGAAGACAACTTTATACCCTTATTTACATGATCGGCAGATATTGTCCTAGTCCAAGAGGAACACAGGCAGAAACCCTGTGGTGAAATGACAGTTGCCCTGCCAATCATACAGATGGCATGTGATGAGGTGCACTGAGGTGCTCTGCTTGCCATACTAACATCACATACTATGTTAATGTCCTTAGAATGATTAATCTATCATCTATGCCTCCTACAGGTATGCAGCACCTACAATCAAACAGGGTCATACATTGCCCCTTATGCAAGGCAGAAATCACCTCTGAGTAGTCTATATGCCACAGGCTACAATGACACTCATTTCAGATGATCCCCATTGAACACATACTGAAGACGAGAGATTCCCTTGTGAGGGACCATACTGCTGTGTGCAATTGCCAGTACTGCTTGGGATGGTCCATTACCAAATGGCCATTGCTCTCAGATATTGGCATGCTGAGGGAAGAGTACATGGAGATTATGAGTATGTCAGTTGCAGGTGATTGTGCCCTCAGCTATGCCATATGATTCCCATCATACCACCGGGGAGACATGGTGATTTCAGGGACATTAGGTGTAAACCTGTGTGGCCAGGTCTATGTGTCCAGTTCTTTCACCCCTGAGTATGTACATCACATGTTGCAACTGATGTGCTACTTACCAGGTACATAGGTGTTAGTGATTGAAATGATACTACATATATATTTGCATACATTTTATGGCCATTCATATGTCGGCATGCATTTGTTCATCAATACTCTCTTGTAGGATATTGACAAAACTCACAGACTCCATGAGTGCTCACAGTTTGCAGGCATCAGCCAATATTGTTAACCACAGACATTCAGTATTCACTTGTATCATGGTTAAATGGATTCCAAGCAGTAGAGGACTCAGGACTGAGCCCTGCTGAGTGCTGCTGCTTACAGATCAGTTATTGGAGGTGGATGACCCTATGTTGAGTATGTGTGTCATAACTGGGCCTCTTAGTGACCCATATAATGGTAGTACCATGGATGCCTAAGTGGTTGCTTTGTAAATGAGGCCTGAGTGGGGGATATAGTCAGACATCTTGGCTCAGTCCAGGGGGTTGTATGCCCCGATGTCCTTTCACTCAGGTCCTTGGTGACTGCCTTGGAACTGTCTACCAGGTTTAACAGTCATGATCCCCCTGTCAGATACCCAAATTGTGTACAGTCAACTGTGTGTAGATAACATATATGTGTGTTGATCAGCTCCATGATGATTGCTCCTAATGCCATACAGATATAGAAACTCAGGCAAAAAGGTCTATATTTCTGGTGATCAGTGCATCCACCACCTCTGTGCAAGGGTATAACAGTTGCCATTGTCCAGTCAGCTGGGGTGCTGCCAGTGATTTCAGTATGATTACAAGGTGCTCCAATGGAGTTAATAACCATTGCCAGATCCAATGTAGGATGCACCCTGGGATGTTAGTATGTCCAATAGATGCTGTGTATCCTCCACAGAGTGGCCATTTATGACCTGCTCTGTAGATATGAAAGTTATGGGACAGGTTGTAGGGATGTCATGTGTCACATGTGGTGGAGACAGGAGAGTGAAGTTGATGCAGAACCTGTGGGGCTACAGGTTAGCTATGAGTACAGACCCATTATATGTGCCATAATTAGGAATAACAAACAAATGAGTAACTAGAGAAATGACAGGCTACACAGCTTAAAAGCTGAAATATTTATTATGCTGTGCAGTCCATTCAACTCATCACAGCCAAAACCACACCAAAAGCTAAAAACAGATCAAAAAGCACCAGAGTTCACAGGAACACAAGAATGCTAAAATGTCCATACAAAAAAACAAATCAAGGTTAAGCGCTTTCACCTAACACATTGTCAGGCTTCTTCAGAACAATTCCACCTGAAACAAAGTCCCCTTTATAAATAGATATCAAATTCAAAAGGACCAATAACAGTGGTTGCAATTAACCTTGCATACGAATTTAAAAAGACATGACCTTCATTTCTTGTTTCCAAGTAAAATGTTTACACAATACATATAAACTCACATTTAAATGTGTATACATTAAATAAATGTGCATCAATTCAAATATTATGTAAGAATACATTGTAATATTCAATTTACCCTGCACATAATATAAATTAGTTCGCATGTATCAAAAATAGTAGTGTTATAACTTTGTAGAAAACAGACAGTCCTCAGAGAACAAAAGGTGCTGGTAGACAACAACACAATGTAGAAAGAAAACAGCAGCACCCAAACCAAAACCAATAAAATTCGTAGCAGTTGTTTTGAAGAGGTAAGCGCTTTCACACATTCACTGTGCTTCATCAGGTCTGCTGCTGTTTTCTTTTCTACAGTGTTATAACTTTGCTGATCTCAGCTTAAGAATACTACTAATGCTTATAAAATCATTCAACCCCGGGGGTTTACCAGCTTCCAATTTGATCTGCCAATACAACTTCCCGGTTACCCCACCTGGCATCTGAAATAACTTGCTCTATAACCATGAATTTGTATTTATAATTGGGACATATTAGTGAATGTTTAAAAAGTGCTTTAGTTTCTCTCCCCTTACCAATGTCATACATATGTTCATAGATTCTCCTTCTAAGATTTCTCTCAGTCTTTCCTCCGTAAAAACTGTGACATGATTCACACAATACTAAATAAACTGCCCCTGTACTGTTACATGTATAGTATCCAGTACTTTTTACCCTGTAATTCCTTGCTGTCACCTTTACCTCTTCCTTCTCAATAATGTGCTGACACTGATTACACCTCTCACACTTGTGAGTACCTTTCTTGTAATTTCTTTTATTCTTGTTGTTGACCCTACCTCTTTCAAATCTTTCTTTTAAGTTTACATCTCTCCTTCTAATAAATGTTGGTGTTTCGGGTATCAAACTTTTAATTTCTTCCTGAATTTTCAAAATTCCCCAATGTTTTCTAATAATTCCCTCTACCTCAGAGGAAATACTAGAAAAAGTATGAATAAAGCCACTATCATACTCCACCTGGGGGTGATTATGTGTTGTTTAAAAATCACTACCCTTACCCAAAAGGGGACTGTACTTGACTTCTCTATCACAAACAACTTCCTTCAATAGTTCTTCTATCAATTGCATGGGATATTCCCTCTGCAAAAACAGTTCCTTAATAAAGTCTAGTTCACTGTAGAATACCACAGATTCACTACACATCCTTGAGGCTCTAATTAGCTGCCCCTTAACAATTCTTCTCTTCTGGAAGTATGGACGTCCACTCCCAAAATGCAAGTATGCATTGGAGAATGTCTGCTTCCTGAATATTCTTGATTGAAAACAATTATTCACCACATCCTTGTACAATTTTACATCTAGGTAATTGATTTCATCAGGAGAGACTGTATATATAAATCTCAAAAAAGAGGTTGTATTATTAATGTAAATCAAAAAAGTGTTCAGCTCATCCAAAGATCCCTGCCAAAATAAACAAATATTGTCCAGAAATCTGGTGTAGTAACTAATATTTCTGGACCACTCTGCACTCAAAACAAACTTGTTCTCTCAATAATATAATACTATGTTAGCATATAGGGGGGTGGATCCCTATCACAACACCGACACGCCACAAAGCCAACACCCAAAACACAGACACCAAAAGACCGAAAACGCACAAAACCGAAAACTCACAAAACCGAACACCATAACACCGACACACAAAACGTAAACTACACATTAAACACAACTATACATGCACTAACCGTAACTCAAACCCTAACCCTAAGATCCGACACTGCCGCACACTTACACTACCCGCACCCTCACCCTAACTCACTTAACCCGCCACTAAACCTAAAGTCCGTCACTATCGCACACTTACCCTACCCGCACCCTAACCCTAACTCACTTAACCCGCCACTAAACCTAAAGTCCATCACTATCGCACACTTACCCTACCCGCACCCTAACCCTAACTTACTTAACCCGCCCTTAAACCTAAACTCCGTCACTATCGCACACTTACCTTACCCGCACCCTAAGTCTGACACTACCGCACACTCATCTTTCCCACACACTAACCCTAAATCATTCACTATCTCACACTTACCTGTCCGCTCCCTAATGCTAAATCCCATACTATCGCACACTTACTGAGTTGCGCTCACACGTTGCCCATGTCGGTGTTTCGTCTGTCAGTATTTCACCTTGTCGATCATCTGTCTCGTCGGTCTTCTGGACTCGGTCTTCTGAGCATCTGTGTTTTGGTGTGTCGATCAAGTCAAGGGGAACCAGAGGGGCACATGCCGTGCCCATAGCCACACCAGTTTCTTGCTTGAAGTATTCCCCATTGAAAAAAATGTAGTTGTTTTTTAATGTTGTTTCCAAAAATTCAACAATTAAATTCATAGTATCAGCATCCAAATATTTTACTTTTGTGCCACAATTATGTATGAGTTCACTGCTAATCTGGGCCTGTCCTTTGAGGTTACATATGTAACTACACTGTGTGTCGTGGTTCTGCTTAGTGTAGGTGACTAATTTTGTCACTTACTGTGTCTACACAACATCACAACAACACTATGTGCTTATTTTGGCTGAGGAGGTTGTGCCTTCCTTTTAGGGAGAGACCCTCACCCCAACTGTCACACAACAATGCCCAGCTCTTATTGTACAGCCTGATAATGGCAGTTATCCACCAGGCAGGTTTGCTGTGCCAGGAGAAGCCTGTATTTTTCCTGTCAGGTACAACCGAGTTCATGCAGTTGTAATGTTGCTGGCATGATGCATGGGTGTAGAGCTCTGCATACTTGCCTGTCCCATCTGAGGGGGGAGGTGCAGTCAGGCTATGTAAACCATCCCACAGGAGGTAATAAATGGCTTTGCTGAAATATATGTCTGCACTGTCTGCAAAGGCAGGTTAGTGCTGTTAGTTTTAATGAGACTCATCTGTGGTCAGATCCCAGAAGTGAGGACCTCACATTGGGGGGCTGCAGTGGTTACCCATATTGGTAAACACATGATGCAGTACATTGGTTCCCCTTGTGGGGGATGTCACTGCACTGCTCTAGGGCATTGTAGTTAAGGACCTGGACTAACCTTTGGGCAAGTGAGCTGCAGCATGACTAAGCAACACAGTTGTTGGTTATTTAATGCCACCCCAAACCATGGTGTAATGATACAGCTTGATAGACACTCGTACATACAAATATGCACAGTGGGTGTCTGGATTCATGGAGCTGCTCCTGTAGCTGGCTATTGCTTGATTACGTGCCCTTCTAGTACTGAATAGCACCTGCAGTGTCTCCAGGAAATCACAGTGTTTCACAAAATCTGGATGTGTATCTGTCCTTAATGAGTATGTATACACCACCTGCATTACCTTGAACACTCGAGGTCTGAAGATGTGGATGGACGTGTAGTCTGGTATGGCTGTGGTGCTGTCCACAGCCTTGAACCAAATGTCTTTGACTGCACACACAACATACATCTGCATAATCCAGGTTGGGGACACCTACCAAGAGTGGGGTTTAGTGTTGCCATACCCAGCATGTAGCAGCATAACCTGTTGTATAAAGATAGAATTCTCATTGCCAACTTTACCCTTAACAGTGCATCTAAGATGCATTGTGGGGTTGTCAGCAGCCTTGGCTGGTACTCCACATCTCAGGGGTGAGAGATGAAGAGCATGACTGGTGAAGCACTGATGTCTGTTGAGCAAGGTATGCCAGGCAGACATGTAGTAGATGTAGTAGATCCCCTTACAATGACACCACATGCTAAGGCAATTATTGACTTCCATCAATTTCCGTGTGTATGGAGTATATAGTAAGTGTTGGTATCCTGTGTGTTTTCAGAATTGTGAGTTTTCAGGATTTTGAACTTTCAGGATTTTGGTCTCAGGATTTTGGTCTTTAGGATTTTGGGCTTTCAGAATTCTGCAGTGCTCCCAACCAATACACATTGTAGATAACATGTCCTATGGAGTTCATGTCAAGACCATACATGTGTAGTCTGTCTCCTAATTGCTTTGGAGGGGATGTGTATCATTGCCATACAGGAATGTGTCAGATCCCAGTGTGTACCTCCCGCATATCCATGACAGAACTAATACATGACTTGTCTGCTGTACCCACCTACACCATCACTGTGGTATAAATAGTAGGACAGACAGGTATGTAACACAGACAGCACACCCTAAATGTAACAGCCCCCACCATGTATGTGAAGCACATATCTGCTGTGACACACATCATGTTCAGGTTACACAATGGGATGCAGAACAAGACGATCCTAACTAGTGTCAGACAAATGTCTGTACTGGACACAGGAACTCTGTAGATGGGTCATCTCCATCACCACAGCTTGTAGATGTGTTAGCTCCCAAAACCTTGGTAGCACTTTTCAAGGGCATCAGACCATTTCACAGAATAGGGATACATGAGTATGTTAAATGATGCCATTGCCCTTGTTAGCCTGTTATATACATATGAACCTATGGAGCCATGCACATATAGTGCTGTACCTTGTGAAGACATATTTCTTCTGTGCTGACATTCCATCCTGTGCTATGCTGTCTATGGCTTTATTGCTGCTGTGTATCCATAGGTGTCCGCAACAGAATCCTGAAACAGAAACAGAAACAGGTCCATGACACACCTTTCATTGTGTAAGTACATAGCCATTACAACATCATACAACTTAAGGTACACAAAATTCAGTGGCTTACTCATTACAAATGTCAGCATACAGTATCTTTCAGTAACCACTACAAGTGGTATGGCAAAATAACAATGCATTACACAAGTACATGTTAATTTATATAGACACCCTGTGCATCAGACACATAGCTTCATTTCCCTGCATCGATGATGAGGATGATATGGATGTGGCACAGATATCATCACTTGCACAGTGTGTTGTGGGAGAGTGCAGGAGGCCTAGGCTGACCCAAAAGGTTGACAGCATGTGTGTGAGTCAGGAAGGGAAGCAGGCAAGATGGACCATGGAAACGTTCCATGTGTGCCTGTTGGTGACCCACATTTGACAGCTGTGTATGCATGTGTTCATGTACACAGTCAGGCTCAGTACTAGCCCTACATGTGTGTATGTTGGACAACTTTGAACCATGCATGGTAGAGCTGACAGTTCACCATCTCTGGCTCCAAACACGGGAACTGGTTCTGCCAGGAATTGCACTGGCACCTCCACTCCCTAGGTCAGAAGCTGTGCTAGTACCTGACAGTGACTACTGACCGCTAGGACTGTGTCCTCCATGGAAATGACCAGGACCACAAGCCCATGACCTGCCATGTCTTGGTGTGGACAGCACCCTCTCCTCTGTAGTGCTGAATGTACTGCCACTATGGGAGCGTGATTATGTATGGCCATATGGACTCACAGCAGATGAGATTGCTGACCTACATCCAAGAGTCCTATGCTCAATTTCAGCCAGATGTTCCAGCACAGACCTTGTGCACTCCAAGACAGATAGTGTGTTATCTGTCTCAGCCCACCTTCTTTCCACTGCATCAATGAACTGATCCAGGGTGTCAGCAATGCAGTGGAGGCAGTCACAGATAGCAGGCAGTGCTGCATCCATAACCCAAAGCATACATCTGGAGTTACTTTAAGAATGTGCCTGTGCCTCCATGACAGCCCAAAACATGTGTTGAGTGACCCGTGATGTGACACCTGCAACAGGTGGTGGATGGACAACAGACCTTCTACAAACACCCTTATCGATCCACCTGTGTGGAACCTCACTAGCTATCTGGCTATGGCCAGTATCTGCACCTACTGGAGCCATAGTTGCCACACTTCATAGGCTCATGGGTTCATAGGTTGGTACTAGGCTATCAGCCCTAGGGCCTATACAAGCCTAGCCATAACAATTCCCTGGCTATTTCTTCCCACACTATTTTCTTTCCTGTTCAACTTCCCCACCCTGTGACTGTCCAATATCTGTTGCCTCCATGGACTGGGTATGTGTGGGTGGATCTAGGACGTTTGCTCGACTAGCAAACGTCCAAATCCATAAAACCTGAACACACTTTAACGAAGGCGCTTTTATTGAAAAAGTGCTTTCGTTAAAGCATGTGAAACCCCCCCCCAAAACAACACTTAATTTACATTTTAGCAGTGGGGGGCTTCACTCCCCTGCAGCCCCCATGTAGGGGGCTGCGCCCCCCACACACCCCCTACTTTAATATTCTCCCTTCGAAACCTCACTATAGTGGGGAAAAGTGAAATTTCACTTACCCGCACTGTAGTACAGCCTCGGCAAAAGTCATACTTACGCGAAAGTGCTGCTTCAGTGAATAGCATTTTCACATAAGTACACCCAGCCATTTGGATTTCGGTCGTTTGCTCAGTCGAACAAACGTCCTAGATCCGTGTGGGCATACCGCCTGTGTGCAGTGACAATGAGGGCAGAAGAGGGATGTCAACATCTGGGACAGATTCTGCCCCTTAAACCCCCACCTTTGCCTCACTGTGGCCACCATCATCATCAGAGTCTGAAGAGATATTGACATCAGGTTGTGTAGGGAATGGAGCACAATCCTCCCGTAACCTGTGATAAGAAAGGAAAAAGCAGTACATTAATACCTGCACTATTATGCTCTGCAATACTATGTTGCAATATATGTAAAGCTCTATACATTGTTGTCACTATTACAGACCTATTGAAAACCCAACCTCATATAGTAGAACAAGAGGACATTACTTTTCCCACAAACAGCTGTAGTAACTTGTAAATAAAAGCTCTTTACACAGCAATCTCATCAGCAACAATGAGGTTCACTGTTGACATTTGTGAAGACTCAGCACAGTTGACACATATGACAATCTGTAATGTCCTGACAATATTGTCACATCTATCAGTGTGGTCACACCTACAAGGCACAGGTATGACTCTAACATGTGTACAGTCATAAAATATCTGCACAGTTGGCAATCATGCCGACAGTACAGCAATCCAGGCAGCAGGCCTGGGATGACACTTTAGGGATTACATTGCTATAAACCTACATCTATAACAAAACACTGTCGTGCTTACCAGGAGCAGAACCATGGCCTTGTTCGATACCTGATGGACCTGTGAAAAGTTGAGGGAGAGGTTACGTCAATACCACCGCATGTTGCACCACAAGGTAATATGTCCATATATCTCACATTTGCAGTAGTTACTGTGTTAAATGTTATACGAGTCAAAATCTGAGCATTAGAGTCAAACTTCAGTTAAATCCTCCTCCCCCAAAGAACAAAGACCTGACACCCATGTAAGAATATGTATACCCTGACATACTGAATGCTACAGTATTGCAATGCTAATCAAACTAAGCTTACCTGCATGCTCCTCTGCTATTGAAACTGTGGCACCCACATCCACTATGTACAGTGTGATGTTTGCCTGGGAGCTGTCATGTGTGCCTTGGTTCACCAAGAATTCATCAGTGGCTGAGAGTGGTTGTTCTGCTACTGGCTCTCCACCAGTGAAGCCACAATCCCTGGTTACATCTGCTGCTCTTCTGTGTGCAGCATTGATCACGTCCATCACGCAGTGTAAGACCTGCTCATGTGTCCTGCTCTGCTGACCTGCGGCATTCATGTTATGGACAGTGTCAGCCCATAATGCTGCCCACTGTTCCCTGTTTTGCCTCCCTCTGGACAGTAGGAATTCATGGTGTTGCTGGAGGCCTTCCAGCATAATTGCATTCTCTGCATCTGTAAAAGGTGCATGGCATCCTGGATACATGTTTCCTGAAAGACAACAAAATGGGAACAAATGTCAGGATCACATATGTGGAAGTACACTATGTAGAGATACAGCAACAACAGAATAGCTGGCAGTATCCACTGTTTGATCACACATGTCCTATTCCACAGTGTGCAAACATACTAAGAGTGTTGCTACAACTAAGATACTAGCAATAGTCAGCTATTCTCATGTGTGACAAATACTGCTATATGATCATAACCCAATACTGGAGTGTATTGTAGTGTGTACCCTAGGGACAACCCCCCTGATAATATGTCAAAACAACAGTGCCAAACAAATAGCAGTGTTCTGTTACAACCACTATAAAGGGACAGTCCCATGAGACCAGTGTGCCCCACTGACAGAAAGCATTCCACTCTTGATGTATTGTACATCCTCTGTAGGTGTAGGAAATCAATGACATGTCATTATCACAGTTCTAAGAAAGGCTTAATGCTGTAATCCCTATTCCTCATAAGTATATTCACACATCTGGATCATGTTTAAACAAAAAGGTTACATACCTGATGGTGAGCAAAACTCCTCTTTTGATATGTGGTGATATTTAAGTTTTTGCAAATGCATGTTCTGTGTGCAGAAAGTCTCATATAAATGGTTTCCCATAGCCAGCTGTTTGCCATTTTAACATGCTTCTCATTAGCAGGTGATTGCCTCATAACCAATCTGTGGTTCTGAAATACTAATTGCAGCCAACCCAGCAGATTTGCAATATCATCAGCCAATAACATGCAACCACTGTACAAGATCTAAGCCTCTGAATTCAGCAAGCTCTGCATGGTGTGCAGGAACAGTGCAGGAGCTCCTGGAGGCAATATGGCTGCCGTGCAATCCAGGAATAAGCTGCAGGGATGTGCACAAGCGCTCCTGCACTATTCTTGCAAGGATGCAGCTCCTGTATGCAAATTACCCCATTTTCAGGTGAATACCATGCAAATGAGGTGAATCTGTGATCCAGGAAGCTGGCAGCCGGCCGTGCAGGACTAGTGTAATCTGCAGAAATATACTTGGTTAGTAACTGAGTACATTTCTGCAAACTACAAAATGGAGCCATGACAGCTCCAAATAATGGGTGCATATAACATGTAAACCATGGCCATTGGCATGGAAAATCGTTAAAAAAAATAACTTTTATTTTTTTTTAGCCAGTTTCAGCTGTTTAAGCATAAGGCAGCAGCGTGTAAATGAGATCAGGTGAAAAATAAAGAAAATAATCTGAAATAAGCATTCTAACCAAAATCACTATTTTGCCATTATACCCAATGGCAGGCAGAAGACAACATGGCCAGTGAATAGTGGTTGCTAAGGGGGGAGGCTCAGTGTGAGACCTGTAACTATGCATCATCAGGCAATCCTATGCAAATGAGGGGAATGATACTCAATCCCAGATTTCCTCTCAATGCTAGTCAGCACCCAACAGTATAAGTGCAGGAATAGTTTGGTGCAAGCCTAGGAGTTAGCTGATATCATGGGGGGGGGGTCAGGCATACTGTAAGTGGATTGGAACCCTGTGGCTCGGGTTTGCCCTTAGCTTAGGAGAGCTAAGCAAGGGGGTGTGTCTGAGGCTGCCTAGCACTCTTTACATTGCCTAAGCAGGTGTGCATGCCACACAGTGAGTTTTAAAGAAAAAAAAAAGGTAAACCAGGAAATATCAGCTCTGTGCACATTTGACCACTGTGTTTGCGCAGCGTGCCCCTGGACTTAAACAGGAAGGTAATGGGAAGGGAAAACAGCAATAGAAAGGTAATCAAGGTAAACTAGCATAGATGGCATGTGAAATGTATCAGAATCAGCCAATTACACAGGCAGTAGACCAACCCAGCCCAGAACTATGCAAACACCTTTCCCTCTGTTTTTTCCCACATACTCTACACCACCGGTATATACAAGTGGGGACATTTTAACAAACAAAAACAACAAAATGATAGGGGCTGCAGTAGCTATCATACATCAACATGTGGAAGCGGTTGAGGGTGGTAATGAGGAGAATGCTGTTGACCAACCCACAGTGAGGAGATGGAGAAGAGTGTACAGACCCAGGGTAAGCTACCAGGAGCTCTATAGGGTTGACAGGGACTTCCTACACAGATTGTTGAGCTGTGCCAGCCACACTTGACACACAGAAATAACAAAGGGGAACCCATCCCAGTGGATACCAAGGTATGTGTAGGCCTAACAATACTAGCCACAGGTACCTTCCAAAGGCCAATTGTGGATATCATGGGGATCTCACAGGCATCAGCATCCTGGGTACTCCACCAGTTTCTGGATGCCATGTCAGCACATGCCGGTGAGTACATATATTTCCCCAACACCCATGAGGTGTTGGACAGCAATATGCATCTCTTCCACCAAATAGCAGAATACCCTGAGGTAGTGAGTGCTATAGACTGCACACACATATGCATTAAAGCACCACCTGGTGAGTGGGGTAGGGTTAACATCAACTGCAAGGGCTTTCCCTTCATCAACTTACAGGTCATGTGTGATGCCCAGGGCATTATAATGAATGTGTCTGCTGGCTGCCCTGGAAGCTATCACAATTACCACATCTGGCATCTGACACAGCTGTACCAGAGATTTGCCAATCGGGACATCCCTTATGGTCACCTAGTTGGGGATGCTGGTTATGCACTGGAGCCGTGGCTGATGACACCCATCAGAAATGCACACACCCGATCAGAACTCCATTAGAATTATAATGGAGCATGTGTTTGGGATGCTCAAGTCACGGTTCCATTGCCTGGACACATCTGGTGGAGCCTTGCAGTACTCACCAGCTACATGCACTCAAATTATCATTGTATGTGCCATACTACACAATATGATCCTGTGGAAACAGTTGCAGCAGAAACAGCACGGGGCAGGGCCACACAGCACTCCGCCATAGCCAGGGCCTGCACAGGCACAGAGTGACTCGGAGGAGGAACAACATGAGCCTGCCCCAGTAGACAGAAGGAGGTATGTTAGTATGCCCTGGCCTTGGCAAAGAGGCAATGCATAGCACATACACTGATACAGTAGTGACCCAGGGAATGACACCTCTCTCTGACTCATACATACAGTAAAACAAATGCCAAACATGACACTACCTGTGCTCAACCATGTATAGGGAGTGTACTATGTGCATCCAACATAGGCAGCCCTCCAGCACCATCCTCAACATTGGCACACCCAGAAGGAAAGACACTCTTCTTACCAATTGCCGAATGGAGTAGTATGTGTTGTTACTTGTATCTATGGTATGGATGTGAGCATGCAAGGGAGTCAGGTGGCTGAATGGGATGCCAGCAGATAGTAGACACCTATACTGGTAGCATGAGATCTGTAACAAATACTGGTGCCACCACAGTAGCCAGTACTACACATGCTGACAAAACCCACTGCAGGAAATGTGCTGGGCCAAATGTGTGTCCATATGACACACACATTCCAGTCAGGGAGGTTCACATACCCAACAACAGTCTCAGCCAAGAGACAGGTGTAGACATACACAAACAAAGGCTGTGCTAAGGCCACTGAATAATGGCTATGGGTAACCCCCACCCTACACAGACAGCCTACATCAGGTCAAGCAGTGGGATGTTAGTTCTGAAGGGTAAGAAGTCATAAACTGATATGTAGATCAATCCAACCTAAGACCTGTAGTACACTGATATGCCTCTAGTCAGCATGATAGGTTAGAATACAGAATGAAATGGAGCACCTGACTTACCAGAGCAGTCATAGCTAATGTGTACAAGAGTCAGGTGTGCCCCCCCAATCCTATGCAGAAATGTAGTAACAGTCAGGTGTGCCCCCCTAATCCTATGTAGAAATGTAGAAACAGTCAAGTGTGCCCCCAAGCCTATGTAGAAATGTAGAAACAGTCGGGTGTGCCCCCCAATCCTATGCAGAAATGTAGTAACAGTCAGGTGTGCCCCCCTAATCCTATGTAGAAATGTAGAAACAGTCAGGTGTGCCCCTCCAATCCTATGTAGAAATGTAGAAAGAGTCTGGTGTGCCCCCCCAATCTGAAGTAGACACACTGTAACAGCCAGGTGTGCACCTCCCTAATCCTATGTAGAAATGTAGAAACAGTCAGGTGTGCCCCCCAATCCTATGTAGAAATGTAGTAACAGTCTGGTGTGCCCCCCAATCTGATGTAGACACGTTGTAACAGTCAGGTGTGCCCTTCCCCAATCCAATGTAGAAATGTTATAATAACATGTATGTGTAGGTATAATACCAGTGGAGCACAGATGACCTGAGGTGGCCAAGGTAGCAGGATAGATTGTAGCATTTTTACAATATGCAGGTATACGTGTGTTAGACTGGTGTGTGTTTCATATTGTGTGAGAGTGGTCAGTATGTATGCATGGTGAGGTTTGACCTGGTGGCCATTGCCCAGTACTGCTGATGACAGGGCCAAGTCCTCACAACTGCAATGCCAAACACAATGCTGCCCAGTATAACACATTCTAGCAGTAAGCCATTGCAAACATATGGAGGTAATATGTGTCACCATTTGAAAGATGGACATGACATGACTGTTGGGCCAGATATACAAGCAATGCACAGGGGAAAGTACCCCAGACAGACAGTGTATAATTTGTAACCATGAAATGGACACACCCTTGGAAATGTACATACAGGTTTGCAGCACATTATCTGGGCTTGTAGTAGAGAATACCAATGTCATCTGGCCAAACACTCACAGATCATAAAGGCCATAGGAATGATTTATTGAGAATCAGCTGATGTCCCTGCACAAGCCAACATAAGTGGCATGCCCTATGCATATCTGTGAGTCAGATGCAAGTAGTGTCCATAGCACATATGCACCCAGCTCACCCAAACACCACCCACAGGTACCTCTCCGGTCTTATCTCTGCTGTTGGGAATGGGTACAATATGACCCCCCAACCTGTGAATGGCAATAGCAAAAGAATGCAGCATGTAGTGCAGGTGTCCCATGCAGGTGTGTCACTAACTGAAAGCAGTACCCTGCCAGCATCCAGACCACCTAATCAATATTGACAGAAAGTATTGGCATGAACACCTAGCACAATAACCCTGTCACCCCAGGGGAATATACTCTATGGCAGTGTGGTACTGTAGGACTGACAGAATGCAATGCTCTGCTAAAGTTGGCCTGCATCACTACCAAATGGCCTACATTCCTCTGCCAAAGGCCTGTGTCACACCCATACTGCCAATGTATGTTATGTCATGGACTCCCAAATAACAACATAACACAGTCCACAGAACCCATATGCAAGGCCATGTGGACAAACTACAGTAACATGTACACCATGTCCCATTGCATGAACTGTGGACCAACACCGATACACTGCTGTGATGAGGTGATAACTATAAGGAAAGTATCAGAGAATGTTTCCATAATGCATGGAAAAGGATAGAATAATAGAGGGGGGTGGGAGCATGGGCAGCATGGAATGTGCAAAGTCTGAAACACAACCGGGTGCACATATTATCCCTGGCTGCAAACCCAAGCCATACTGTCATGTCGATGGATGTACAAGTATGGGATCCTCTGCCACCACTGTACCAAGATGCTGAAGTGGTTACACAGACCTAGCAGCAAGTGTCTGCAGCACCCCCTCCAGAATGGTTTGACCACAATACTGGACCCAGCTGCATTCACCCTGTGTTCCCCAGGACATCACTGTGAGCAAAAATGCCTATCTGACAGTACTTGAGGACATAAAACATCACTGTGTATAATGCTATACGTGTCTGAATATCTCTGCTAATACCAGGACCATGTAGCAGAAGCAGCACATACACAATTACCTACAATACCCAGTACCCCTTGCCCAGTTTGACCCCATATTGCCAACTGATCTACAGATATCCTGAAGAAACAGTTTGCTAACAGTAGGTGTAGAACGCAAAAGTTTGCACTGGAGTACAATCTACCTGGAATAGTTCCACACATTCAATACAGAAGGGCATACTAGGCATGCTCCCACACTTAGAGAAATTAAGGCAATGTCAAACAACAACATACTGAAAGGTCATACTGGGCATGCTCACACACATAAACAAATGAAGCCCATGTCTGGCAAAAACAGTGGACCATACATATCTGACAGTTGCAGATGTTAGTGCATACATTCCTCAGTATGCACCAGTCATGCTTTGCACACACATTGGATAGGAATACGCACATGTAACCAAGGACAACACACTATAATATGACAAAAGTACACATACATAGATGTGTGGAAGAGAGTGACAAAGAGCCTTCCGTCATGAGGCGTGTCCCACCCAGCACACAGCCAAATGGCTACAACCACAAGATGTGTACATGTCACACACCGTAGAAATTAGCCACTGGTATTCCACAGCATTATAGACTCTGTGATGCTATTGCTAACTGTGCAACATGACTGTACAAGGCAATAGGTATCTAGCAGTTGTATACATGTACGTGTGGAATATAAACCTGTGTGCACCTCATTGTGTTGTGTCTACCTCTAGATGAATGGGTTATGACCCATGCACATACACTGCCCTCCCCATAGCCCTACTATGGCAAGCCTGCTGATGTCAGTAACTGTGAAATACACCTTTGGGGAAGGGCTAGCCCAGTAATCTCTGTTGCATGTCCTATAACTGTGTAATGCTGTAGTGTGATAAACTAGTTAGGTAGGAGTTCTAATCCCAGACATGGCAACTGTGTGTGTGTGTGTGTGTGTGTGTGTGTGTGTGTGTGTGTGTGTGTGTGTGTGTGTGTGTGTGTGTGTGTATGTGTGTGTGTGTGTGTGTGTGTGTGTGCCTGTCTGTGTAGTGAACAATGCTTTTTTGGCTAGTCACACTCACTACAATTCAAATGTCCTACTTTGGCAAGCCTGCTGATGTCATTCACTTTGAAATACACCTTTGGGGAAGAAGTAGCCCAGTAATTTCTGTGGTGCGTCCTATAATTGTGTAATGCTGTAGTGTGATAAACTAGTTAGGCAAAAGTTCTATACCCAAACTTGGCAAGTGTGGATGTTTGTGTGTTTTTTTGTCTGTAAAGGGGCAATTCTTTTGAGGCCATTCACAGTCACTACAACCTCCAGTGCCCTTCTTTGGCAAGCCTACTGATCTCATTCCCAATTAAATATACTTTTGGGAAAAGAGTAGCTCAGTAATCTCCATGGTGCATCCTATAACAGCATAATGCTGTAGTGTGATATAGTAGTTTGGTGGAGGTTCAATTCCCAGACATGGCAATTGTGGATGTTTGTGTGTGTATTTGTTTGCCTGTGTAGGGTGCAATGCTTTTGAGGCCATTCACAGTCACTACAAACTCCATTGCCCTTCTTTGGCAAGCCTGCTGATGTCATTCCCAGTGTAATACACCTTTGGGGAATGAATAGTCTGCGTAATGCTGTAGTGTGATAAACGCATTAGGTAGGAGTTTTAATCCCAGACATGGCATAACAACTGGACTCATTGAGGAGTGGGTTTTGCACATTTCTTATATGGTGGGCCTATTATATGTCACAATGTCCACTTTATAAGGATAACAGATGTCAAATATCTGAGAGGCTGTGGTGCCAATCCATACCCCTACATGTGACATCAAGACCTGGCGAACAAAGTAAGCAACCCTTGTATTATCCAGAGAACACTCTCAACCCATGTCCATACACAAACACACTTGCCTAGGCAGCAACCGCTTTGTTGATAGTAACCATGGTGTGATTGCAGTGGACTACAGAAGGCATGGCACCCTGGCCCATCACTACAATAGGCACATAATTGCAGACAGTGCACCTTCACTATGCTGCCTACTGAACGCCTGCAACTACTGTGGTGCCATCACATGTGACCCACACAGGATATACCATGTCTTAAGCACATGCCCTGTATGGACAGATGCCACTGACATCATGGGAATACCTGTATCATGCTATCAATGTAGGTGTAGGGTCAACCTGGTGTCCATTACCAGTTCCCACTACATGAGGCCAGGACTGGCACATCTGACGATAACAATCTGTGTATACAACATGGGCCAGACAAGCCAGGTACAGTTCCACATGTCACTGAACATGCATGTGGGATGTGTGCACATCCCAGACACTGTCTATGTCATGGACTATAGAACACATACATGGCAAGCATCGCACAGCACTGGCCACACACAATAGTAATCCAGGTGACTGGATGGGGAATACAATATCCACCTGTGTGGGCAAATACAGACACTACGCCCCTTAGCCACACCGTAGACCATTGTCATGTGGCCTGATGCCAATGTATACCCTTCACCTAGCCATGTATAGCATTCTGGCACAGTCAGCCACTACACACCCATGAAGCAATGCACCCATGCATGTCAGTACTTGCACCCTGTGTCTGTGCGTGTGGACTATGATGTTTTTGACCACATTCACACTCACTACATCTCCCATTGGCCTACTGAAGCATGCTGTCTGACAGACACCTTCACATACCCTTTGCCCTTATAACATCCAGATGACCCCTGTGGTGCATGTGATACCTGCACATTACTGTACTGTGGCAAACTAGCTAATTAGGAAGTCTATTCCTGACCCTGCCTGGTGTTTATCAGACAGCCCATATAGTGTCATATTAAGCTTGCATACCATATGTGGGTGTAGCTATGTTCACATTGGATGTGGGTATGCACTTTCTCACAGGTGTCTGCTACTCTGTGCTGTGACATGCATGCAGAATCTGCTATATATGCAGGTACATGTGTATTCCCTCATATAAAATGTAACCCAGTGTTGTGGCAGTCTGCCTGTAGTTTTCACAGTGCTTTGTGACATGCCTAGCAGCCTAGTGTAATTACCCAGTGTGCTGTTATGTCCAGTTATTTGTAAGACATACTACTGCCAGGCCACCATAACCGTTGTGTATTTCTGACAAAGCAGTGGGATTCTGTGCAGATGTATGTCAGTAACTACTGGCTAGTATGTGGCCATGTAACCTCTGCACCACTAGGTATTATTTGTCATGACAGACTGGCATGTGTGAATGCATACATTGTGTGGGCATATATAGTCCAGTATTTACATGATATACTCATGTACATGGCTATTAACATCCACATTGTGAAGCATGGTCCACATGTCTCGCATGAAGGGGATTTGTGTACACCTCTGGACTGATTACAGAGTGCCAGACTGTCCACATATATTGGTCATATTTCTGCTGTAGTCCACAGGATCATTACTGTGCCAACAGTGGTACTGAACTATGATGTCCTTAGGATGTCTGTCAGTAGCCAATGGCGCACATGTCAAAAGCAGATGTGACCTCTCACACACGTCTAAGACAACCCCTGTTACAGTAGTAACAGTCTACATATATACCTGCAATACATACATGATATCCCCTTGCACTAAGAGGTTGGGACTATTGAAACTGAGGTAGGACTCCACTCCATGTTCTGGACATATGGTAAACATATATGTACACACATATATAGTTTTATATATATATATATATATATATATATATATATATATATATATATATAAATATACACATATACATATCTACATACATATATGTATGTATGTATATATATATATATATATATATATATATATATATATATATATATTCACACATATAAACACTGAAATATATACATATACACAGCAATAAATGTCTACACATATACAGATATATTGATACATATGCACATATAGTTATGGATATCTACATATATAGCGACATAAATAGGTATGGCTGATTAAATATGTATGCATATATAGTTATAGATATCTACATATATATATCAACATATATAGATATATCTGTACACATAGGATGTGCAGACATATATATCTATATCTATATCTATATCTATCTATATATATATATATATATATATATACACACACACACACACACACACACACACACACACACACACACACACACACACACACACACATGCACACACATATATGGATTCACTTTGAAACATAGAATATTCAGAACATCGACGTTCTTATCATTGAGACCAGAACATCGATGTTCAGAACATCAAAGTTTCAAAATGAACCACACAAACACCAAATAAATTACAAAAACTATGTTATGCAGGGGGGCTTCACCCTCCTGCATCCATACACACCCCTACTTTAATATTCCAACACCAAGATCGCACTACAGTAGAGTAAGGGAAATCTCCTATTTACCACTATATGCGGTATAGCTAAACGGGTGATTTCCCGTACCCTACCTGCAATGCCAACACTCAGATGGCACACACACACACTATCTATCTATCTATATATATATATATATATATATATACACACACACACACACACACACACACACACACACACACACACACACACACACACACACACACACACACACACACACACACACACACAACATGTAGGGCACCTTGTTCCCTTGCATACACACCCACAATTCTACATTTTCACTTACCTGGCACTTCTACTTTAAACCTTCGATGTTCTGAACATTGATGTTCTGGTCTCGATGATAAGAATGTCGATGTTCTGAACATTCGATGATTTAAAGTGGAACCATACATACATATATATATATATATATATATATATATATATATCTATATATATATATATATATATATATATATATATATATACATGTATATACAAAGAGATCTACAAATGGCCATATATATATGATGCACTATACAGATGTGTAGACATACATATGTATGAGTATATATGTGTATGCACATGTAGACATATATCAACATATGTATATCCATATTCCTGTCATGTGTAAACATCATGGCTGTGTATACTTTCCCAGATGTATTTCACCATATGTATCTGATATTTATATATTTAGATATAACAACATATGTGATGCAACAGTAATATCAATAACAAGTACTATACAATTGTGGAAGGCAAAGCAATTGTTTAATACTATTCAATATGTGTGGTGACAGATATATTGGAAAAACAACAACTGTCTTCACAGCTGTCTTGGTGCAGTGGTTAACTGTTGTGACTCTACTGTACAGGGTCGTGGGTTCAATACCTGCAAGGGCTTTTTATTTTGTTGCTGGGCAGAACAAGGGCTGCTGGATACATCATGGTTAAGGCAGTTATGAGCAGCTTTAAGTGCATTTGCATGGGTTTGCACAAAGCTAAGTGGTGCTTACATATGGTTAAATGTAGGGTGCTTACACCGTGTAGGCTTTGCTTACCAGTGCACAAATCTGCTTAGCTGTTAAATTGCAGCAATTCTGATACCTGCTAAGCATGGCTCAGCCCTGGTAATCAGTGCTCACATCCAAGTCTGATAACATAGCAGGGTAATGACATCTTTAATAACTGTATGTAATGCCATGTACAATACATGTGTCTATGTGCTGTCATACAATAGTAAGAGGTGTGAGTGTCATGCCTGGGGAACACGAGTATATAAGACCTGTACAGCACTGTTATTCATGTAAATGTTTTACATACATGGGTAGTAACCCATGTTATGTGCTGTCACACTGGCATGTTGTGTATCATGGCGGTACTACTGTTGACTGTTGTCAAGAGTAGAGTGCTAAATCTAGTACCAACAACAAGCATACCTGGAGGCATAGCTGGACTCTGAGGCCTCACTGTCATGTTTCTGGTGTGTGAGCTGTGTCACAGTATATCTCCCCTACTGGATAATGATCTGACATGTGGAATGTAACTGTAGACTACTGTCTGTACAGCACATGTCAGTGAGGGCTTCCAACATGTAGTAATGGCATACATATTGTTGTCAAATGTCTATATGTTGACACATTCATCCTACTGCACAGCTACTTGCCAAGCTGATGTCTGTCAGTTCCTGTACAGATGTGCAGATAGCAGGTATCCAACTTGGAAGCGTACAGGCAACCTATGTTTGACTGACACTGACATGTCTGCCTAGCTGTGTTATAACTGGCACATATCAGAGATAACACCCTGTACACACCACATGCCACAGGTACATCCACTACACTACCACAGTCAACAGAATATGCTTGGGTACAGGTCCCCATCACAGACACTAACCATGTGCTGCAGTACATGTTGCATACATGTCAACTGGATCACCTCGGTGGCCATTTGCAGGAGGCACCCAGAGGATTGGCTGATGCATGTCACTCTCACCCTGAGGGTCACCACAGTGGTGTCTCTCAATAGATTGCCTGCAGGCATATGGCAGGTGGCATGATACCACGGTACACACATCTTCTACACTACCCATCTCTCCATGGACAATAGCCAGGTACACACCTATGACCACCTGCAGTGATGAACCCCAGTATTGACACATGTGTATGTTTACATTACTGAGGATAGCAGTGTCTGTGTGTTAGTACACCTGTAGTTGGGAATACCATGAGGGCCTTCACAAACCACCGCAACACCCATTGCCATAGTAGGATGTGGCTGCTGCTGTATCGGACATTACATGTACCCTGTTATGCTCCTCTCCCTAACGGTTACATGAGCCTTGCAGTACCAGCACAACAGTGTTGTACAAATGGGTCAATAGGCATGGGATACCCATTGAGTTCTGGCAAGTGTGTGTATGTGTGCATGTCTGTGTATCTGTAGGGTACAGCATTCCGAGGCCACATACTCCTATTACAATACGCATTGCCACACATTAGTATGGATAGTATTGTTGCTGCCCATAGGTGAGACATGTCAATGCAACACCCTATTATGCCTGTGGCATGTGCATTAGATGCATATCCCTGTAGTACCACTGTTGGGATATACAATGGGTTGTATCGCAGTTGTGGGCAATGTGTGATGGTGGGTATGTCAGAGTGCCATCATGGGCTCCAGTGAGTACAATATCCACTGTGGGATGTGGGTGATGTGTACACTGTCATTATACCATGGTACAGCCGGTATATGTCCCATGTACCACTGTATGGTGACCACTGCCACTATCAACCATACAGGTAACTGAAACAACAAACCAGCCAAGTTATGCATGTGCTGTATGCAGCCTGTAACACATTGGACACACTGGACATATTGACAAATTAGATAGCACCAATAGGCCCAGGTCTCTCAGATGTGTGTCTGCCTGCTATGTGTCTGTTAATGTGTATATGATGGTATATTATGTATTGTCCATATACAACATTACATTACCATACTGTACATGTCTGGGGATGTTCTAAATGTAACATGTAAACTAGAACACACCTCACCCTAAATGCTGTGTGGTGTGTGCAATGAAAGCCACACACTTCAGTAGCACTACATACCTAGGTAGGGGACTACTCCCAGTGTTGCCAAGTAAGAGTGTGCGTGTATGTGGATGGGTCTACATCAGGTTGCTGATTATACATGTCCCAGTGGGTCACCTGTCCATGTGGCACAGGCAGTAACTGTTATACAAACCTGTGGCATATACCCCGAATATGTCACAGCCATCATTTCACCACAGTGCCATACCCCTTGTAGAATATGACTGGAGACCTATTCCTGCTGACACATGTACACCTATGACACAAATGGATAACATTATGGAGACCACAATCACCCAGTGTTATTAAAAGCTATAATGCATCATTGCTGGACAGCTGCACTACCTGACATGCATGTATTAGACATTACTCCTGACAACATGTTACACTGCAGTACATTGGTACACTGTAGTACAGTCACCATGTGCATCAGAACCATATTAGCCTGTCCCTGCATCGATGTTATGGAAGACAGGGATATGGCACAGGCATCATCATATGCACAGGGTTGTGTTGGTTTGCCAGAGACTGAGGTTGGACCATACGTTTGACACCATGTGTGTGGGTGAGGGGTGTAATTAGTTGAAATGGGTGTGGTGATGTGGTGTGTGTAAGTATGGGGTTGCCCTAGGTGTGTTCGTATAGTGTATGGGTATGCATGCATAATGTTCTGCCATGTGGCTGCCCTATACAGGTGTTTTTTGGACATCTGCAGACCATACCTGGCAGGGTGTACAGTTCACCGCCTCCTGCCATGGACACATGGACTGTGCCTGCCAGGGGTTCCATGGGCACGTCCAGGTACAGGCCTTGATGTGCTACTCTCCTCGATGATGAGAGATGTCCACTGGAATCAGGTCCCTTCTGGGTCTGGCCAGGGCCATGTGCATGTGGCCTGCTGTGGTGTGGTATGGACAGTGCCCCCTATGCAGTGATGTGGCTGGTACTGCCACTATAAGAGTGCCTTGTTGTCCTAGCAAGTCCATGTTGATCAACAGCTGTAGGTGTTGCTGGCCTACATCCATGCGGCTGTTTCCGCACTTGTACCACATGTTCAAGCAGGGACAAACCATGGTCGATGAAACCCACCATCTCACCCAACCGTCTATCCATGACCTTGGTATAATCACGGAGGGCACCAGACAGTTCATGGACGTTGCCGCTTGCAGATGTGAGAGCAGCCCTCTGCAGCCTCAGGCCCTGTCTAGTGTACAGTTCCATATGTGCCTGCACCCCCATGATAGTCTGAAACATGTGCCTGGTGGTACCAATTGTGGAGCTTCTTCCAGGGGCATGATGACCAGTGACCCTACCATGAGCACCCTGGTACATCTGCCTATGTGGTGCCCTGCCAGACATCCAGCTATGCCTGCTATCACCAGACACCGTAGGCATGGAAACTACACTCTCATGTGCACTGCCACCAACCGACAACTGTCCTTCTGCTATGGCCACTGGTGATGGGGTATGTATAGGCACTGTAACTTTGTGTGGGGTTGGGGTGGCTAAGAGGGGGATATCAAATAATGACGCAGTTTCAGCCCCTGACAACCCTGCCTGTGCCTCAACAGTACTATCATCATCTTCGGTGTCTGTATGGGCACCATCAGATTGCATGCAGGCGGGACCTTGACCCACCTTGCCACCTGTGTGGGAAAACAAGAAGCACACTTTAAGACCTGTACACCATTGCATAACAGTACACATACACACACACACCCACACACACACACACACACACACACACACACACACACACACACACACACACACACACACACACACACACACACATTCCACCTTAATACTTACCTGTCCCTGATTTTACCAACAGTCCCACGTTTATTCACATAAGCTCCCCATCCTGCATCACACTTGGTAACATACATTCATTAATACCACTCATTAACGTATCATTCCTGTAAATGCCTAGATGAGTGATCACAACACAAGAGCTGTTACTCCATTACTTCCATGACCTGAGTGGAGTAGATTTTACATGGCCTCACTGCTGTCATTCAGTGTTCACCCTGTGTATGTCCGGACATCGTGAGCATGACCCCTATATGTTAGGGGCTACTACATTCACTCCATAATGTCACGCACTGGAGTGTCATGTGTAAGTATTGCTCAGTACATGCCAGATCTGCTGCTCAATCAAGCTATCATGTGACAACTGTAATATATGGATACACTTACTGATGCTGTCTAGCAATTCCCTAATGCATATGTAGTGCTGCATACGTGGGTTGTCATTCACCTCTCTGCTGATTGCAATAGTAAGGGTATACCTGGTGTCTACTTTCTCTCCCAATGCATTTTCCATTCTACAGACCTTATTATGCTGTCAGCTGTCCTGTGTTTACATATCAGGCAAGTATTCCTGGTGTCTCATGTGTCAGTCCATATCCATGTACTTCATGGTCCCAAAGGGAAGTACTGCCGTATGAACAACCCCACAATCACACATGTGCATACATGGACACCCAAACAAACATACACACATGCACACATACATCCTACATGCATCAACCCCCCTCCACTCCACCAGATTACACTTACAGACAAAATAACCCCCTTCTCACACACACACACACACACACACACTCACACACACACACACACACACACACACACACACACACACACACACACACACACACACACACACACACACACACAGGTGAGGTTGTACAAAGGTAGTACACACAGTCCTCCCATTACCCATCTGTCAACATGCATAACATATTGTACTCAACAGCATGCAGTGCAGCTATAGTCAATCTATGCTAGCAACAGTATAAATGTGTGTGATGCATGGGCTGTGTTAGTAGGTGATGCCCCTTCCCCTGGAAAACACAGCACCCATGTACACAGTATTGCTGTGCACCTGTTCTGCACCCTGCCATGTACTGTGCACCAAACCTCATAGGTGTACAACCCATTGCTGAATGTGTATTACTGGGTCAATTATGTCTGCTCTAATGCTCACAGCCCCTATGTTTTTCAGTGACACATACCTGGGATGATATGCAGACAGATGTAATTTTTGAATGCCTAATGTCTGTTTTACAGATCTCAATATCAGCGGTGCATGTATGACCAATTCAATACTATTACACTGACAACCGTCAAGCCGTACCATGGCTATGTGGAGTGTACACACCCTTACTGATATGGTGCACTCTTCCTTCATCTGCCATGGGACCACATTACTGCATATATTAACAGTACATGAGCCTGATATGTAACATATGTCCTGTACATTCACATGCAGTGTGTAAGAAATATGTAAGGCGTGCAGTTGCTGACTGCGATACATGCAATCTGTGGGTGCATATGTGTGCATGCCCTTATCATGACAGTTTGTTGCACCTATTGTTATGTGTACTACAGCAATCACTATTCCTGGCAGGGGTATACTAGCATGGGCCATCTGCATTTGCCAGTGTATGGTCAGCCTGCCCTAACATGTCGCCTAACTTTGTATGATTGCAAGGTCTACTCTTGTGCACATCCCTTGGTGTTCACACACTGCCGTCACTATTGCTGTGGGGGTAGGGTTACATCTGCCACAGTTCCTGAAGCTGACTGTGTGCAGATACAGCCATTCTTAGGATTCTTAGGATCCCTGTTGCAGTGCACTGGTGTGTCATACTGACACACCCTTCCTACCTTCAGCCTTTGTGCAGATGCTTACTGATGCTGTGTGTTGGTTTGCAGTGTCCAATACACTGAACACCACATGTTGCAGCCTAGTCCCAGCTAATAATGTGGACCACAGTATTATGTTATGCCATAGTGTAGACCTGTAACAGTTTCCATTGTAATGCTGGTATATACACTGTTGTTGGACTGTATAAGGGTGATGTTTCACACATGTCCCTACTGTAGGCCATGTGTCCCACCATTATGTTCATCCCTGTGGATACATTTCACAATGACAGGATGTTAGTTATCTTGCAAGTGTCTGACATACCCTTCCAATACCCCATCATGGTCACCACTGTGATGCAGTGCATTTAACAGCAACAATACATAAACTTGTACAGCATGCATTATGGGTAGGTGTGTTAGATGTGTGCATGGAATATATCATAGCCATTACATGCCCTGTGTATTGGCAAGCATCAGCATAAACCATACTCACCAGCTACAGGCTGCTGCCTTGGTGGTATACCAGAGGGACCTACAAAAGAGTGTGAGAGATGTAATGTCAGTGGCCACAGCTGTGGCATTGCTACAGGGTGGGTGCAGCATTACAGTACATCAACAGTACAAGTCCACAATATTACCAGTTATGCACATCTGTTTATTACTACTGTGCAGCAACAAACTATATATATGACATCTCATATATGAATGATCTACCTGTACAGATGTGGTTGCATATGCAACAGTGGTCTACTGATGTGCCCTGTGGCCTTACCTGCACACTCCTCAGCCATTGTGTGGGTAGCACCCACCTCCACAATGGACTCTTCCAGTTGTTGGATATGCGGGCGGGCAAGTGCCATGAGGCTGGCGAGGAGCTCCTCAACATGTGTCAGGAAGGATGGATGGCATGACCCCCCCCCCCCCCGTTTTGCGAGGTGATCCTCCCTGGACTGCAGCAGCATGAAGACGAGCATTGCAAAGCAAGTCAGAACAAATGCCGGACCTGCTCATAACTGTAGTTATCCAGGCCAACATCATTGACACTGTGGACTAGATCATTCCACAGGGTGGTCCACTCCTGCTGCTCATGGGCAGCCCTGCCAAACAGAACAGGACAGTGCTGTATTAGGTGGTTCAACACAAACTCATTTTCGGCCTCTGAATATGCAGGTAGATGGCTGTGGGACATTTATTTATTATTTATTTATTTATTTTACCTTTGTTTACCAGGATAGTCCGATTGGATATATGTCCATTTTCAGCAGAGGCCTAGGGAGAAAAGCTCCAATTAGACAAATTACAAAGATAACATCTAAAAAATATAAAATATAAAAAAGTATAAAAACAACATTTACAACAAAGATTAAAAAACAAAGCGAGTATGTACAATGGTTTGTGGTGTTTCTTAATAGGGATACACAATTCACATGGTCAGACACAATTAAAGGAAGGAGACATTAGATAACATACAGAGCTTGGTGAAATAGTTACCTGTTTGATATTTAGAGATTCTCTTTTCAGTATTTAACTTAATCAGGGTTGGTACACGGGCAGAGCCAGTTAATTTTGAGATACTGTTTGATGTTATTTTTGAATAGACCTATGGAGGATTGTAGGGTTATATGGTTTGGCAATGAATTCCAGGTTTTGCCAACAAAGTTGGAAAACAGGGATTCACCAGCAGCATTGTTAGCTTAGTGAGTTTGGACGAGTAGTTTGTTGGCTGATTGCAGGGATCTCAAATTGCTATAGGGCTTAATGATATCTATGAGTGAGGGGGTATCCTCAGGGTGGTACAAAATTTTGTGTGCTATTTGGAGTTAATTAAATTGAATTAGACTGGGCAGTTCTAGCCACTCTAGTAGTTTCAGGTTCTGGCAGTAGTGGGTACTGTAAGTGGAGCCTGTGGCGAATCTGGCAATATGGTTGTAGCTATGGGAGAGCTTACCTAATTCTGATTTGTTGAGGTTTGAGAGTACCAGAGAGGCATATAGTAAAGTAGAGAGTAGGTGTGACCAAGCGATTGCAATCCTAGACAGTGGGGTTAACATTTTTGTATCTATACAGTGACCCAATGGTCTGTATGGTTTTGTTTACCTGTAGGTCAAATTTAAGATTATTGTCTATGATAACCCCTAGAAGTTTAATGTGTTGATCTGGGGAGATAGTGGTACCATTGTTTGATGTGGCAGATTTGCTGGTGGGGGTGAAGAGTAGAAGTTTAGTTTTATTGGGGTTCAGCAGTAGGCTTTGGTTGGCAAGCCAGTTCTCAACAGTGTTGAATGTATTTTGGGTTAGGGTTTGCATTTCGGATGGGGAGGTAGCTGAGCAGATCAGAGTGGAATCATCTGCATATTGAATGCAGGTAGCTTTAGGGATAGCAGTATGAAGGTTGTTGATAAAAAATAGAGAAGAGTAATGGACCCAGTATGGAGCCTTGAGGGACACCAAGTGTGAGAAGTAGCTGGCTGGAGAGTTTGCCCTGCCATAATACTGCCTGTTGTCTACCAGTCAGATAGGACTGGAACCACTGGATTGTGTGCTTATTGAGGAAAATACATTTGAGAGGGATAATGAGAAGTTCATGGTCGACCATGTCGAAGGCTTTTGATAAGTCAAGAAAGAGGGCGGAGGATAGCCTATTATTATTCCTATTTTGTTTTATGGTGTTAGTAAAGGAAAGGAGGGCTGAGGTCATGCTATGGTTTGGCCTGAAGCCATGCAGGGAGCTAGATAGTAAGTTACTCTGTGTAAGGTATTGCATTAGTTGCCTGTGTACACATTTCTCCATTATTTTGGCTAGGGGGGAAAGAATGGCAATGGGTCTATAGTTGTATATGTCTGTAGAACGTCCACCTTTGTGGAGTGGGATGGCGTGGGATATTTTCCTGAGGGAGGGGATAGCGCTTTCAGATAAGCTTCTGTTGACTAGGATAGATATGGAATATGCAATAGCATCTGCAGTATTTGTAGGTATTCTGCAGGGAGGAGGTCAGCAGCGAGGGTGGTAGGTTTTAGTTTTTTTAAAAGTGTTTTGAAAACTAGTGGATACTGGTTGGAAGCTAAATTGGGGGTGATTGGTAAGGAGAGTGGTTTAGTTTTGTGGGGGTTAATTGATTTGCTAGGGTTAGTATTGTTTCAGTGAAAACGTTATTATAAGCAGCGGCTATGATCTCAGGGGAGCTATGGGTGTGGTTAGCTGGGGTTGGGGTGGTAGAATGACCTGGATGTAGAAGTTGATTTAGGCCTACCCAGAACTTTTGAGGGTGGTTTTGGTGTTTTTGTAAGAGATTGTGGTAAAAGCTTTTTTTTGTCTAGTAAAACGGTTCCACTTCTAACCATCAAAATTTCAAAACATCGAAATTCTGATCATCGAGACCAGAACACTGAATTTTGAAACATCAAAGGTTCCAGGTGTAACCAAAAAAAAAAAAAGAAAGAAAAATAAATTGTAACAATTGTATGCAGGGGGGCTTTGCCCCCATGCACACCCACACCCCCCACTTTAATATTCCAACTCAGAGACCACACTACAGTGGAGTAAAGGGAAATCTCCCATTTAGCGTTATATGCAGAAGTGCTAAACGGGAGATTTTCCGTACCCTATCTGTACTGCCATCACACAGATGGTACACAGACACACACACTATGCAGGGCACCCTGGTGCCCTGCAAAAACACAAACATTCTCCCACATACATTTACCTTTTTCTTCCCCTTCAAACCTTTGATGTTTTAAAACTCGATGTTCTGGTCTCTGTAGTCTGAACTTCGATGTTTTCAACATTCGATGGTTTGAAAGGGAACCAGTAAAACAGATTTTTTAGTATTGTTCCTGAGTTGACGATATTTTAAATGGTCAAGTAGGTCTTTAGTTGATCTCCAGCTGGCCCAGGCTTTGTTACTAGTTTTGATTTTAGATTTGGTATCCTTTCTGAGCAATGGGACTGTATTTGATCTAGATTTTATCGTACGTGCTGGAGCATGGGAATCAAGGATGCTTAGGAATTTAGTGTTGAAGTAAGCTATAGCCTCTTCTAGTGGTAGATTTTTTTAGTTTTTTAGTTCTTTTACATCTTACCTGAAAGACATAAAGATGGAAATAGGTCTGAGCAACCCATACAGCAAGGTTACCATAGTTCTTAATACACATCTCTGTCACCCCCCCCCCCACAATATCAGTGACAACAAACTTTTCACACAACGTAATATGTATGGATACAGCTTACCTACCATTGGGACATATATTGCATTGTACCACACTTTGTGCTATGTGTTTGTAGCCATGTTCCCTGTGTGGACACTATCATTGCTGGCCTGTTACGGACTATTTCATCTGCATTCCATTGTCAGGGCCACTATAGTTCCATAGATGCATGTGGTATGCTTGCTATGTGATTGCTGCACAGCTGTCATTCTGTGTTATTGGGGATATGTATGAATGCTGTTGTACATGTCCTGGGATTGTGTAGATTATTACTACCCGCATAAGTTCTATAACAGTGACAGAACAGCATGTTTAGGGAATATTTGCCAACCGAACCACCTCTCCAACCTCATATGGCCATGTTACCAGGCCACATCACATGTGGGACCCACCCTGGGGCCTCCTCATCTACTGGTCCAGCACTACCTTCAGGTGGAACCACCTCAGGGGATGTTACCCCCCCCGAAGCACACACAGACATGATCCTGTCACCCGAGGTCAGGTCCAGGGTCTGTTCCATAGGGGGCTCCACAGACACTTGTGGGATGTGGTACAGCACGTTGAGGCACCCAGTACACAATCACAGGGTCCAGATGCTCCTCCTTCTCAGCCTCCAGGCCAGGCACCTGCAGGGCCGTGGGCTACTGTTGTGAATACCCATGGGTGGGGACCTCGTTCCTATTGTTTCCATGTAGGGGTCCGTGCGACTTCCACATCACAGACCACGCACACCATCCAAGTTGTTTACCCACCACATGTGTCATATACCACCCCTGTAGGCTGTCCTCTATATCTACCAACCCGTAACACCTCCACAAATATACCTGCTATCCTTCGCCATATTCTCATTCCCTACTTCACAAACAAGGGCAATGTGGTCCCAACAAGGGGTGCACATGTGACATACCCATCCATGTTGCACACACTTACAGCTGTATATATCTGTGTGTATTTCCCATAGGAGAATCCAGATGATGTTAGAAGATGCACTATTGCAAGGTGTCATAAACGAAGATGTATACGGTTTTCTGGTGAATCAAAACCCAACTATTCCAGTTATGTTTGCGATACCAAAAGTCCACAAGGACATCAGAGATCCCCCATACAGGTTGAATATAACTTGTCAGAACAGTTCTACCTACTCTTTAGGGGTTTTTGTGGACAGAATAGTAAGGGAGTCCCTGGTCCCTATAGAACATGTGTTAAGGGACTCTTGGGACTTTTTGGGCAGAATCAAACAGGATACATTTTCAGTGAGTTTGAGTTTCTCTACTGTGGCCGTGGTTGACTTGTTCACCTCGATACCTCACGAAACTGGTTTAGAGCTTTTTTATGAAGTATTAGTGGAAAAAACATCATTATGTAATACTATGGTGAACTTTATTATGACACTAATGGAAATAATCTTAAAAAATAATTATTTCACTTTTGAAGGAGAATATTATCGTCAGGTCAGTGGTATAGCCATGGGCATTAGTTGCGCACCCTTGTTTGCGAATCTTGTAATGTATGGGTGGGAGAGGTTATACATTTTAAACACCTCTTTTTCTATGTTTTGGATTCACTACTTGCGTTACCTGGATGATATTTTTATTTTATGCAAGGTGGGAGATAAACATGAAGAATTTATGGAATATATAAATAATTTAAGCGAATATTTTAAATTTACTGGTACTTCTAATAATGACAGTATCAATTATCTTGATGTTTTACTTAATAAGAATTATGAAAACAAGAAATTTGAATCTCAAATTTATAGAAAACTCACTTTTTCAAATGATTATTTAAAATTTAAAAGTAGTCACCCGCTATATACAGAAAGAAACATAGTAAAGGGTCAAATGGTCCAGGTAGCAAGAATGTGTTCTAACATTGATATAGTAAAGAGAGAAATGGGCACACTAGTAAAATTTTTTTCTGAAAGAGGTTACCCGTTAGAATTTGTACTACCCATTTGTGAGCAAGTTATTAGCGAGTGGGGTGGTAGGTATAAACCCCTGCTGGGATCCTATTTAGTGAAGGAGAATGAAACTAACACAAGGAAAGATTATACCCAATCCATGGTGGTGACTTATGAAGAAACAAGTAGTAAGTAGTAATAGTAGTACGATTAGGGATATTGTCAAGAAAAATTGGGTGTTGTTTAAAGGGAACGAGGAAATATTAGATACAGTAGGAAAAGAACCAACATTTGTTTTCAAAACTAATTACAATTTAAAATTTTTACTGGAACATCCCATTAATGCTAAGAACAATGTGAGAGGGACAACTAGATGTGGAACTTGTGAACATTGTAGGTACATCTTAGTGGGAACCTCAGTATGGTTGGAAGTAAGGGATAGGGTGATAAAATTAGCAACAAGGTCCTGTATTACGAAAGGACTGGTATATATAGCTATTTGTCAGGAATATCAGCATTTCTACATAGGTAAAACCGAAAGAACTTTTAGGAGGAGGATCTCTGAGCATTTGTATGCTGTGAGAAAACAGGATGAAAATAATACTATATACAGGCATATTAAAAATAATCCCAATCACTCTTTCTTATTTGGTATTCTGGAGGTTATTGGTAGTAATCCGAGAGGGGGCAATTGGAAAAACAACTTGGACATGCAGAAATGAGGTGGCAATTGAGACTTAATGCCACGGTAACCCCAGGCATCAATGACAATGTATCTATAAAACCTGAATTGAAACACAGGGCCACTATTTTGTAACAGAAAAGAACTTAGTTCAGTAAACAACACTGCTTTCATTCACAGAATCATTAAAATTTACTACACACTTTTTAACAGATTCTGTAGGGTTAACATGATTCAAATCTTAATTAGTTAATTGTCAGTATAAAAGAGGGAGTGGGTTTTAGCAAACACAGTTCTGAAGAAGTCCTAGAGCAGGACGAAAGCGCTTGACTGTGTTGGATACACTACAGTTGTGTTCTATTTATCCTGTATAGTTTTTAAGCTATTTTACTGCTTTGACTGGCTGGAGTAATAAACCTGTGATTTTACCAATATTTTGGATCATTTCAAGCCTGTGGATTTTTTTGAGGCAACAGCACAGAGTGGGTTGTTTGTCTCTTGTGGTGTTTTCTCCACTCTGGTCACTAGTGGTTTGGTTTCTATCTGTGTGTATTGCTATGTGTGCTGTTTTCTCACATATAACATGCAGCACTGTGGTGGTAATATAGAGGATGGGCATTTACAAACATATATGCGTGTGTGTGTGTGTGTGTGTGTGTGTGTGTGTGTGTGTGTGTGTGTTTGTATATACATAGACATACGAATATATATGTATATATATATATATATATATATATATATATATATATATATATATATATTTATATATATATATATATATATATATATATATATATATCTGTGTGTGTGTGTGTGTGTGTGTGTGTGTGTGTGTGTGTGTGTGTGTGTGTATGTGTGTGTGTGTGTAGATATATATTATGTTGTATATAAGTGTTTATATATATATATATATATATATATATATATATATATAGATAGATATATATAGATATGTCTACATATGGGTATCTGTATAGCTGTAGAGATACATGTATAGATATATATATATATATATATATATATATATATATATATATATATATATACATATTATCTATCTATATATATATATATATATATTATCTATATATATATTATCTATATAAATATCTGTACACATATACATACCTATATATGGGGTAGAATCAGACATCAGGTCCACAATTTCTGACTCTCCTTCCTGCATAGCTGCACTGTTCTGCCTTGCTACAACACAGACAGGTGTCACATATGGACACAGCCTAACATTAGGTGCGTATATATAGGGCCAGATTGCAGGTAAGCCTGTTACACACCTATGGCATTTCAGCATGCTACAATGCATGTTAACCTGAGTATCCTGCTAGTGGTGGGCTGTGGAACCCACGTGACCATCATTATGGCATTACTTCCACCAACAGCTATTGGCCACAGTAATATACATCCTTTCCATTACACAACACACACTATGTTGGCTTACATCTTGTCAGTAAGTGCTGCTCTGCACAGTTGATGGGTATGGCCCACTACCCACATGGACATACTCTAATGTCCATAGCAGTTGTTCAGCTGAACATCATTACTACAGCAACACTTGATGGCACATATATATAATTCCACATAATCTACCCCAGTATTATGGACCACGTACTACAATCAATTACATGCATATACTTCACATACCTGTTGTGGGAATGAAGTCTGTTGTGGATGGTGTCCTTGTAGTAGGTTTTTTCTCTCCTTGGCTATGGCCTTAGCCTACTTACCTTGTTTCTTTTTTTTGGTTTGGTTGTGGTTCTGGCTTTGGTTCCAGATATGTTTTCTGCTTTCTCTTTCTCTCTTTCTCTCTCTCTCTCTCTCTTTCCCTCTGTCTGTCTCTCTCTCTCTCTCTCTCTCCAGTAAATGGATTGAGCTGCTTGGAATAGATTGCAGCATGTTTTTTTAGGTGATGCAGATGATCAGGTGATGGCCTCTGCATCAATCAGTGTCCTCCACTTGCTACCTGCATGTAGCATGCTGTGTAGTACTTCTAATTACCACTGCCATGGCAACCCACTACTATAAATCTCTACATCATGTGGGCATGGTCCCTTTACCTTTCCTGTATGGTGGGCATCCTTCCTGTGTTTGGGCAGCAGTGTTACAGACAGCAGGTAACAATACCTCTTACAGAAGAACTTGCACACTCAGGCCTGCTACATATTTGTATGAGATTCCAGAACTACAAACAGAGTGAAAGTAGTGTTGTTGTATGCATTGTATGTCACCAGTATTACAAGGTTTGTGTGTACATACTAGTTTAACATGGACTGCAGTCTGTTTGCATAGCTCTCAACTGTGTGCCTATCCACTTGATGGCCAGCGGTGTGCCTGTTATGTTTTGCCTGTCCACCACATAGGTCTTGTGTCAGATATATCCCTGGCAGTGTGTGTGTGTTGGTGCTATCAGTACATGGCTACATCCATTTGTGTTTCTGACTTCATATTCCTGACTAAGGGTATGTTGCAGACTATATGTAACATCAGCAACTTGCATAGTGTATGACAACACTATTTCACATATGGG